>NW_010266220.1:11984-37344 GCF_000690775.1 Eurypyga helias
AACTCTGGGCGGCAAGAGGTAATCCACTGCCTTCCTCCTCCAGGCAATGCTCTACCTGATTTCTGGACACCCAGCAAGACAGCTGTGTGCAAACCTAGCAGACCTCCTGCCTTGGACCAGCCTCCAGAAATTGCCCAATTTTCCATGGCTTTGCCTCATTCTCCCACCCTTTGCCACCAGACGGGATGCACAGATCTTCAGGAGTTCAGTTTGCTGAGGAAAGGTCCACACTGGTCCTTGAAGGGCCAGGACGTCATGTGCAAGCAAAGCAAGTAATGGAAGAAGAAATTAGAATCATAGAATCATAGAATAATTTGGGTTGGAAGGGACCTTAAAGACCATCTAGTTCCAACCCCCTGCCATGGGCAGGGACACCTTCCACTAGACCAGGTTGCTCCAAGCGTCATCCAGCCTGGCCTTGAACACTTCCAGGGATGGGGCATCCACAGCTTCTCTGGGCAACCTGTCCCAGTGCTTCACCACCCTTCCCGTGAAGAATTTCTTCCTGATATCTAATCTAAATCTCCCCACTTTCAGTTTAAACCTGTTCCCCCTTGTCCTGTCACTACAGGCCCTTGTACAAAGTCCCTCCCAGCTTCCTTGTTGGCCCCTTCAGGTACTGGAAGGTGCTATAAGGTCTCCCTGGAGCCTTCTCTTCTCCAGGCTGAACAAGCCCAACTCTCTCAGCCTCTCCCCATGGCAGAGGTGCTCCAGCCCTCTGAGCATCTTCATGGCCTCCTCTGGACTCGCTCCAACCAGTCTATATCCTTCTGATGTTGGCATAAGCAAATTAGCAGTAAGGTGACACATGCCTTGTCCCCTCTGGTCATATATTAGCTAAGCACATGGGCTGTTTGCACAAAACAAACACATCACGTGGTATTTGCTCAAAAATGGCTTGGGTGAGCTATTAACATTTCATTAATACATGATGAAAGGCAAATTTAGAGAGCTCCCCAAAGTGATTGAGAGCTCCGAGGGGCCCATAAATGAAATGATAATGTAATGTAAATAAGGCTGCGTAATACAAAGATTGGGAATTAGCCTATGATCTAATAAACGCAGCTAGAGATTACCAGAAATGCATTCCTCTATTTCCCCCCACCTTCCCCAGTTCTGTACAAAGGTAAAATTGCAAGAACAAAATTTTCCATCTCTGGAAAAAAAAGGAGGGGCTGAAATAGAGCAAATACAAGGTTTGTATAGACCTGTCAAAACCTTACGCTTTTAATTTTAGTGGGTTTTTTCTTCCACAGCTATTTCAGTAAAAAACCCAAAAAGGGTGGGGTCAGAAAATACATCTGTGTCCAGGGGACATAGTTCTGGCATTTCAAAAATCGGTTTTGCTGTGTTGCTCTGGACTATTCTGAAACAGTATTGGCCCTCATCTCACTAAATATTTTACGGGTCTACCACCTGAGATCCCTAGAGGGGTGCCCGTGTTGCCCATTAACTCACTCAGACAGAATTAGCCTAGGCAATATTGCCTGACTTTGGCCAATGACACCAAACAAATTTTAGGCAGAAAGTGGAGGGAGGATAGAATTCCATTAATGATAATATCTTTCCAACCACTGAAGAGGCCATTAGGGTTTGTGCTTATTTTTAGCATATTTGAAAAGGCCTGAACGAATCCTCTCTCAGTCCTGTAAGTACCTGTCTGTCCATTTTCAGGTATTCATAGAACCATAGAACCATAGAATGGTTTGGGTTGGAAGGGACCTTAAAGCCCATCTAGTTCCAACCCCCCTGCCATGGGCAGGGACACCTTCCACTAGACCAGGTTGCTCCAAGCCTCATCCAGCCTGGCCTTGAAGACATCCAGGGTTGGGGCATCCACAACATCTCTGGGCAACCTGTTCCAGTGCCTCACCCCCCTCTCTGTGAAGAATTTCTTCCTGATATCTAATCTAACCCTCCCTGTTTTCAATTTGTACCCGTTACCCCTTGTCCTGTCACTACAGGCTCTTGTAAAAAGTCCTCTCCCGGTACCCTTGTAGCCCCTTCAGGTACTGGAAAGCTGCAATGAGGTCTCCTCGGAGCCTTCTCTTCTCCAGGCTGAACAAGCCCAACTCTCTCAGCCTTTCATCATAGCAGAGGTGCTCCAGCCCTCTGAGCATCTTCGTGGCCTCCTCTGGACTCGCTCCAACATTCATTTTGCATTGGGATTTTGTTCCAGCCTTGAGGTCACTGTGCCACCAGCCATCCAGGAGTGCAGAGTTTCACACACGCCTGAACCCAAAGCTCTGGCTGATCCTTTTCAGACCTGTCACATGCAGTAAGACATAGCTCCTTCTCCAGCAGAAGCCATCAAAGGAGGTGTCCATCCTCTCCACCATTAGTCTCCTGAAGTATCACCACCCATTCAACTAATTGTGCTACTCTCCTATTCCAGTCAGTCCAGAGAAATCGGGCCATGATCCATCTCATCCTAAGGCAGATACCGCACTCTAGAAGTGACTGTTTCTCTTCACTGGCTATAAAGGGAGCCAAATCTGAGCTCAGATGGTGGTTGTCGTTGGCTGCCGTGAATCTCACCCTCAACGACAACTCCTGGAGGTGAACCTTGGCCGCGTGCACTTATCCCACCCAGGTGAAAAGACTGGTGCCGTGGCCTCGCAGAAGATGTCTGTATGGATGGAAAAGCTTGAGTTATTCTTCAGCAGTAAATCTATTCTCTAAAAATAGTTTTTAGCTGGGAGAGATTTTCTTGGATGCTCTGTGAAGAGTCAAGGAAGCATAGAGACTTATGCATCTTTGGGGGGAAAAGAAATTCCTGGCTTTCCAAGTGGATATTAATGACTAGCAGATGGTTAAGAGACTAAAAAAAAAACCCCATGTATTTCAAGGATGCCATGAAATGACAGGATTCCTGCATCAGGCTGCCCATTGAATTAAATTATCAGGTATCCCTTTTTTTGTGAAGGGGATTCTCCAGCACGGATCTGTTCAGGCCAAGACAAGCAGGTTTACCTCCCTGCCCCAGTCAAGCCCCTGGCTGCTACTTGTGTGAGTCCTCACTGGTCAGGTTGGTGGGCCCATTTCTCCCACCACCACTCTCCCATAGGTGATTTTTCACAGAACTGCAATGTGAAGTATGTTTTTCATCACTTCTGGCCCTTTATACTCTCATTCCACATCCCTCTGTGTGTTGGCTAACGTGAGAACGGTAGATACCGCCCGTTGCCAAATATGAGATGTAAGTCCAGGGATATTTTTATCTTTCTGTGAGCCAGCCTGGCTACCCTTATTATTTCTATTGTCACAGAGATCAGCAGTTATCAATAGCCAAATGCAGAGCATTTGCTACGGCTTCTCTGGGTGGCAAGTCCTAGCAACAACAGCCTGCTTCTTATTAAGTCAAAGGCACTCAGTTTTATTACAATTGACAGATGTCTGGATATTTGGCACAAAAACATGAACTGTATTCCCATGGATGAACAATCGTGTTGAGATGTATGTTAGTCAAAAATCTAGTTACCTTCACATAAATGCAAGCGTCTACTTCTTTCGTGATGAACGGCAGCTCTTCACATCCTCATCTGAATTAAGTCCATTCATTTCCTAGTCTCAGGGGAAAAAAGGAAGAGAAAAAAATGGTCCAGAATCATGTCCAAAGCTTAGCAAGGCCAATTGCTGAGTAGCAAACATCTGTCCTGTACCCACTGAAACCCCACCAGGGAAGTACAGCCTTCCAAAGTTTTGGAAAGGAGGAAGGCAGCGCTGCTGGATCCCCGTCTGGAAGCTGTCCATGGTGTACACATGGCTTGGATGCAGAAGAGCTGTAGGAATGCCACTGCAGTTTAACACCAACCAGCAGCTCATGTTTTCATCCATTTTCTGTGCACACACTGCAGGGTTTATAAATCTCCACTTTACATCCAGAATATTCCTGGAAAACAGATTGCTTCTGACAAGGGTTTCTTTTTTTATTATTTTATTTTTGAAATATAGATTTTTTTAATACAACATGCTTCCATTGTGTTATATATTGCAGATGACAAACTTCCCAGCTGGTAATTTCCAATCATTTATAACAGTGTCGTGAGAGTCCATATTTTTATATCATGCCATATATCTGAAATACGTTGGAAAATATAAAATTATATGAAACTGATAATAAATACATCTCAACAGACACACACACACGAGAAAACTTTCAGATTTTCTTCTCTGCCATATTATGTCTTTTATCTATTCTCCACATATCACTCTCTGAGGCTCTTGCTGGGAGTTTGCCACTGGGAAGCCAGCAAAAGTGAGCAGCCTGTGCCGAACAGCCTCTGTCAGGTTACAGAAGCTATTCTGTCTTCGGCTCAGAAAATCTCAGGCTTTCATGAAGCAAGGCATAAAAAAAAAGTCTCTGCTCTTCAGTTGACATTGTCCAGGAAAAAGTAATATACCCAACACACCCTGGTTAGAGGGGCAGCAAGCGAAGGAATTGGAGCCCAAGACAATATTGGAGCACTCTAGAGCTGGGGTGAACTAACCCTCATGGACAAGATTTGTGATGCACTGAGGCACCCGGGGTCAGTTTATGCATCTTCTGAAGGCAATCCTGTTCTGTAAAAGTGGCATCAATAGATGGCCATATTTATCAGCTCTTAAAAAAATAGTGCAACCAGGATGGGCTGAACAGCAAGCTTTGCTAGCGAGGTACATGCTCGCAGAAAGGAAAAGGAGCAGTATCTTGTTGAGAGCTGTTTATAGCCCACATAGGTACCAAGTCATGTAGCATCCATCCCTCCTGTGATCCCCTAGCTCCTCACAATGAGGAGCACATCCTCAAGGTAAGGGAAGCCTTACTGTTCCCATAGGAAACTGAAACACTGAGCGATCAAGAAACTGGACCAAGGTCATATAGAAAATCTGTGCCAGAGCATGGCAACTGAACAGGGAGCTCTTGCATTTTCGCACACTGTCTACAAAACCC
This sequence comes from Eurypyga helias, assembly GCF_000690775.1. Taxonomy (NCBI): domain Eukaryota; kingdom Metazoa; phylum Chordata; class Aves; order Eurypygiformes; family Eurypygidae; genus Eurypyga; species Eurypyga helias. The sequence goes on from NW_010266220.1 coordinate 16,918, forward strand.
TCCACTCCTCAAAATAAGAGGGGGGCAGGTAAGACACAGACCCCCTCCTGAACATCCTGGAAGATGCAGCACAGTCCCAGGAGCTCACTGTCTCTCCAGTTTTGTAAAGGGCACTTGCCCATGGTAGTGGTGGTTTGGATATATAAAGGGATGATTCCATGTGTCAGAGACACCAAAGTCATCCTCCCTGTCATTTCAGCAGGGTGTTGTCCACTTTGTGAATTGGCCATGGTGAGGTATTGCCAACAACAGAGCACCACAGGAATGGCATCCCAATGAATGGACTAAATTAGCAAGTAAAAAAATGGGGGGTTACACAGTAAAAACTTGCCACCCAGGTGGGAATCATCTCCCAAGGCTAGAGGTTCAACAGCCAAAGTTTAGCTCTTAATCAGGTTGTTCCCATTGCAAAAGACACCAGGAGAGCTGGAAATAAACCCTGTGTGACCCTTCACTAGGTCAAGGAGCTGCTCAGGATCAGTGGCATCGCATTCACAGCAGAACACAGCAATGTCACCGTGGGGCACTCACTGCTCCCCGACGTCCAGCCCTTGTTTCCTCCACCTGCTGCCACCCCACCACTGAAAACATCCTAGATGAGTTTCTTTCCACCCTCATTTCTTTTTTTTGGGATGTTGCAAAGCATTCACAACAGGAGTCACCAGTCTCTGCTTGGGCTGGGAAATATTTCCAGATGCTCTTGGAAGCACCTTTTATTCACAGCATGCTCCTTGTTACAGTTAAACAGGGAGAAAAGCACCTCCCTTCCATGAGTGTTTTTGTGGGATGGAAAAACTTCTCAGACTCCAGGGTTGGGAGAAATTCTACCACAGCTTCACTGTTTTCTTGGATCTTACCCTGTTCCAGCTGCTCAAATTCCTCTGCCATCAGTTGTTGCTGCCTCTTCCCCTCCTGCTGCCATAGGGGAAAATAATAACATTTAAGTATGAAGTCCCAAAGAGGCACTGTTTTGGGGAGATTGTATTAATTCCACCCTGAAAGACCCAAAACAGAAGGTGCAGGTTTTATAATCATGTATGATGCATTTACTGATAAAATATTTTTACAAAGGCAAGCAGGAAGCAAGATCTTCCATTCACTGGAAAATTTCAGGAGTCTTCATGCAAGCAACCTGACACATGCCAACAGGACAACAACTCAGGCTTTAGTTCCATGAAGAGATCAGGTACCCAAAACTAGAAATACCTCAAACAAGTTTGGAAAAACCTGGCTATAGTTACTTCTTTGACTCAAAAGATGCCTTCAAACTATGTAAGTAATGGTTTCATGTTAAGAAGGAGAGATACTAGGGATGCTGAAGCCTTTTGGTGTCACATTTTGCTCCCATTTTATGGAGCTGGCTCAGGGCTCAGAAAGCGTTTCCAGCAACCCCTCATGCTGGGCAGCTGATGCAGGAGCAGGAGATCCATCAGGCACTGCAGCGTGCACAGGACACAACCTCATTAGCGGCATGTGACCACATTAAGGAATAAATGGCCAAGTTTTTCCCTAAATTGTTGTCTAATTCACAGGCCAAACCCTTCTGCACAGCAATCCCAGAGACTTTAGGAAAGGACTGTGTTTTTCAAGAGGTTTTCCCCTTTTATTTTTCATACAACAGGTAACACATAGTCAGGTCCTCAGCCACTGGCACCTCCAGGATTAACCACGGCAGCCAGGCTCTGCTGAGATCCTTGCAGCCCACGATGTGCTCGTGGGCTAAGTGGGCTCTCCTAACCTAGAGGGAGAATTAAACACACTCTAAGGGTGTGGAGAAAAGGTTTTACACCCACATATGCACACAGACCAATAATGATGTCATTGCCAAGCCAGCCTACATGACTGGAGCACCTCCCACATGAGCAAAGGCTGAGAGAGCTGGGGCTGTTCAGCTGGAGAAGAGGAGGCTGAGGGGGGATCTTATCAATGCTTATCAAAATCTAATGGGTGGGTGTCAGGAGGATGGGGCCAGGCTCTTCTCAGTGGTGCCCAGTGACAGGACGAGGGGCAATGGCCATAAACTGGAAAGCAGAAGGTTCAGCCTGACCATGAGGAAACCCTTCTTCCCTGTGAGGGTGACAGAGCACTGAACAGGCTGCCCAGGGAGGTGGTGAAGTCTCCTTCCCTGGAGATTTTCCAAAGCTGCCTGGACTTGTTTCTGTGTGATCTACTCTAGGGAATCCTGCTCTGGCAAGGGGGTTGGACTAGATGATCTCTAGAGGTCCTTTCCAACCCCTACCACTCTGTGAATCTGTGACTGGAGGTAGCAGGGTCACAGCCACTTCCATGAAAACCCAGCACTGCATCTGCTCCTTCCCTGGGAAATGGCCTGCTCATACCCTTTTTACTTAATGCATTAACCTGTGAAGTTCAGCCACAGCCTTTCCCTGAATAGATGTCATGAGCACCCATGGGAGTTTGGAGGTTGTCTCATAATAACTTTCCATAGAGCCTAAACCCAAAACACTTGGGTTTTTCCAAAAACTGCCATCATGAATCATGTGCTTTTAATGTGATGCAGTTAAGAATGAAAGCATGTTCCTATAAGACACTATTGTTTGTAAGTAAAGCAGACATTATGGTTGTGAGAGTATGTAAATACAAAATAAACCATGTATGTTAATAGAAAATAAACCATATAATATTACTATTGGTGCACAGAGAAAAAGTCTGCTCTAAGACAAGCGCAGGTGATCATGGTAATACCTACCCAGATTCAGCCCCGGGCCATATCCCAGTCTCAACTCCGTTGGTAGCAAGCCAAGGAAACTTAATGAATTTGATTGAATTTACGTAACAGACAGAATTGGCCCACCAAATCTTTTTTAAACATATGTGCATGTGTGTGTGCATTTTAGATGGCTTGATAAATCCACAGCTATCTGGATTTGGAACTAATCTTACCCTGTGTGTAACCAACATGCTGGAAAAATTTCTTTATGGGCAGCAAGAATAATTCTTCTTAGTCATAAATCAAAGCTCTTTAGGAGGGAAAGATGCATCATGGAATTTTCTTGATTCCTCTTACCAGAAAATCTTACATGCATGGCCACATTAAAAGGTATTTTCAAATGAAAAATGAAAATAGCTTCAGAAAATAAGACAGCAGAAAGCTCATGGGGCTTGGTTTGATACTAAGGAAATATAGGCTGAAGGAGAATATTACCAGCTGTGATTCATCTGATGCAAGAGACTTTGCTTTCAAAAATAAGCTCGGTACAGCGGAAGGGTCAAAATTGTACCTGGGATTTAGGATTATGTTATCTGCTGTTCTGCAACATGGTGGCAGAGAGAAAAGTCTCACTGATAGTGCTGATAGCGGGAATTGGAGACTGAGGATTAAGCACCAGCACAGATAGCAACCAGCTTTCTTCCGTTAGCCTTTCATAGATTGCAGGAAAAGAAGGGTGCCTGCCCACGTGAAGCAGACATAAGCTCTACACCCTGTTGATGAGGCGCTGGGTAGGGGACAGATAACTACCAAAAAGGTTGCATTATTATTTAAACCAGGGGCAAAGGAATGGCTGGGGGCTTCTAAGGAGGGGTGTGGGTTGGAGGAAAGTTTCAAAAGCCCAGGAAAGGCAGAGCTGAAGAAGAGGGTAAAGACCTGCCCCAACCCGCTCAGCCTAGGCTGTCCAATAGGTCCCTCTCAAATCAAGGGCACCCCTCAATGGCTCTTATGTGGGATAAGGCTTGAGTCGCGTTGGAGACCTGGTTGTGGTGGGCAGACTTATGGCTGTTGGTGTTCCCTCCTCCAGTCTTTCCCCTCTGCCTGCCTGCCAGTACAGCAGAGCTGCCCGGGGTCCATCTGCCCAACCAAGAGCTGTTGGTATCACAGGTTTTCATGACAAAGGCAAATGGGTGGCATCTGCTCCAGCTTAGGGGCTGTCCCTCGCATGGCTCAGCCATCTCTGTGCATGCAGTGCCATCTCCCCTTGCGCATCAGAGCCTGTAGATATAAACCATGCCCCTCTGAGGATCCACAGACTTGAAATCTGCTCTGAATCAAACTATTTTCCAGGCATTTGTCCATGGAGCAGAGGGTGCGCAGAGGAAAGGTTCCACTCTGCCGTTTTGCACAATTTAGATCAAGCAGTGCGCTCAGACTCAGAAGATACACAGACCAGACAAGCAATGGAAGGAATTTTGCAAGGCTACAATATTCAGAAATTCAAAATTCACTTAACCTTGCACAACCAACAAAGGAAGTGCTGCAAGATAGCAGTACAGCAAGCAAGCTTAGAGTGTGAGGGGGAGGACAGGTGACATCCAGATGTCGCTTCCAACCTCAATTACTCTATGAATTAGGGCTATAATAACGCTTTGGCTTTTCTAAGGCTCCTTTCACCAATAAACCAGCCTTACACTTCTTTCCAAACACTAAGCTGCACCACACCCCATCCAGACCATTTTGTGCATTTTAACAACCACTGAAAGAGTTTAAAGGCTCTGCTGGGCTGAAGCAACGAATCCAAATCTCACAAGTGAGTGCCACAGACCCAGTGGAAGAGCTCTGCTCTTGTAGCACCCAGGCCCATGCCATAACCTTGCTCATTAAACGCCGCTCCCTCCCAGGTTGCCATCCCAGGCACGACCGTCCACTGCGGGTGCAAATGCTCCTCGCTCGCTAAACTTGCTCTTCTCACAGCTGGCCAAAAAAATCCCAGCCAGACCCCGTGATGGGAGACAGATGCGGAACCACTCCCAACATCCTGCTCTGCCTCACGGGCTGTCTACCACATCACCACCTAAATTGGTTCCAGCATCATCCTCGCTGCTGATGAGGTGCAAAGCAGACGCAACGCAGCCAGATCTCCCCCTGCCAGCTGGAAGAGGTGAGCTTTGGTGTACAGCAACATGCTCGATCCGAACGGGCACCATCAGTCAAATCTAACGCCAGAAGTTCAAAATAGCTCTTTACGGCACGGGAATCGTTTGGGCCTTGAATTTATCCTCAGTGCTGCATAACATTACCTGTTACCTTTACAGCAGCAGAGAGGAATTTCCAGGTTGAGCAACAAATTGCTTGAACAGATGCCAAGACATTCCAGAGTAACTGGGTAAGAAAGCCAGCGTCCATCCACCCTGTATGCTGTGTGCCAGCTCTAAATTCATGTACCGTCTGCTCTGCCATGCCAGGGCCAATGTGATGGTGCATTCTGGCCATCAGAGCCAAAAAAACACCAAAAGATCCCATGAGTTTGGGGCACGCATTCAAAAAGTCAAGTGGAAGAAATAAGGTCGTGGGCTCTTCTTCTGAGGAAAGGAACAGGAGGTGCTTTGGGACCAACATGAGCTGGAGAACAGGGCTGGGGCTGGCTCCTGGATTAGTGGCTGGCAGGGAGGCAGCCCACGAAGGTCTGCTCCAGGGAAGGAGTGTCACAGGCAGAGAGTAGATAGGAAGCAGGCATGGGAGACAGCAGGCAACCTGAGAGGCAGATTTTGGCTGCTTGCAGTGGGGCTGCAATGTGGAGGAGGGTCTGGGACAGAGCCAGGGGTCTCTGCAGCCTTTGATCCTCCAGGTAAATGTGGTTGACAACCTCCCCAACTGAGCTGTGTGACAGGGTTGAAGGCCTGTTGAGAAGTCATTGGATTTTCTAATTCTTCTGGCCCTGAACTGCAGCAGGAGGAAGCTGAGCTGCAAGAAGACATCGCGGTACTCAGTCCCAACAGGAGTCAGAGGTCGCATGCTTAGAGCTGTGACAGCACTCTGCACGTGCAGGCACCAGGCACAGGCCCTTAAGAAAAAGCACCTCTTACACCGAGATCAGTCAATGGGGATTTGCCTCGAGAGCAGTCTGCAGAAGGTGCAGTGGCTGCACTGAGCCAGACAACTGGATGAAGTTTTCCAAGAGGGGATGGTAGAGCGGATCGGAGCACACAGGACATGATTTCAGTGCTGTTTGTAAGGACTTGGCCACCTGTGCAGAAGCCGAATTTCTGTTCCTGTCCAGTCCCATGCTGCCATCTGTCATCTCCAAACTATTCACCCCTACATCATCTGCTCAAGCATCAGCTAATTCAGCTGCTGCACCGCTGGATCCAGCTGTGCTGGGTGAAAGCTTGTATACCTTCCAAAACTGGACTTGGCTGACAAGGACTGTGAAGACACAGAAAGGGATTTACGATTAGTTAAGTGCACATGTCTGTTCTGGCACGCTTAAGGATCGGATGATGGTGTAAGAGCCTTTGGAGCACCATGCCGAGAGCCAGCACATCCCTCTGTACGGTTTCTTCTGTGCCATCCTCATAGCCAATCACCCAGTGCCACACAGAAGACCATAAAGTGGTCTTCTCTGCCTTAGCTGGGTGTCAATGCAGAACAAGACAAATACCCACATACCTACTTATTTATTGTGTTATCTGAATTTCTGAATGCATACACCCCCCACAAGCAGTAATACAAGATTATCTATAATCCACCAACAGCTATTGATCCATGAGGCTATCAACAAACCAGAATGATACATATGTCTTATTCAATGTGCAAACATTTGCCCATGATAGCACTGGCAGCAAGAAGACCCAGATAAATCTTGTGAATAACACAATACTCTAAATAAGACATCAAGACTCTTTCTATACATCCTTAAACTGAGTTACTGAGGAACAAGGTATTTTCTCTGTAAATTACTTGCTGCTATAATTCATGGATAAAGAAAGAAATAAAGAAATCTGCTGTTTGAGAGCAATAATGGCCCAATCCTTTCCTCTGAGATGTCCCTAGATAGAGACCTCCAGAGCATCAAGAAAGCTGTTCTGCTGCTAAGCAACAGCCAGACTCCTAGACAGCTGATGATTTTACCAAATAGATAAATGCCAAAGGTAAAATATGGGCAAATCCAGCAGTAGATTTCTTCTCCCTCACTTTTTTTCCCACCCCCAGCAAGTTCATTCAGATCTGACAGTCAGCAGGTGTTGTTTCAGATTTTCATCCACGTCTCCAGGCGAATGGAAACAGAAATCCAATGTATTCACTCCCATGTGACTAACACCTAGGCCTAAAGAGAGGTTCTTCACTTGCCAGGAATGAGATGTCTCTTTGCACGCCAAAGTCCAAATTCAGAGGGCAGCCTTGCCAGCTTGCTTGGATCTGGCATGCTCCAAGCAAGCATTTAGGTCTTTATGCCAGGTTAGATTTTTCCTTCCCTTGCCAGCTGATTTTTTTCTACACACAGACACAGCCTTGTGCGTGAAGGCAGAATGAACCATGGTGAGACAGACACAAAATAAGTTGACTGGGAATGTGCATTCTCACATGATTCGGTGTGACTCCTTCGCTGCCATCTCTCATGCCAAGGAAGAAGTCTTTAATCCGAGAGATGAAGCACGGTCATAATCTATACAAATCCATATGCACGAGTGGCATGGCTGAAGTTTTTTGTAACAACTTTAAACTGGGACTTTTCCACTCCAAAGTGCAGCATAAAAGCTACTTTCTGGAGAGCACTACAAAACCAATATTCGTCTACAGCCATATCACAAAAAACTCACACTCCATGAATATAAAATGTCCATAAGAAGTATAAAATATTCTTTGCACATAAAACCAGGTACAGGGCTGAGCATCCGGAGCTCCCCTCAGTAACTTCAGAAAATAGGATCTTTCCAGACTTCTTTGGAAAGTGAAGGCGCACGCTTAGGACTTATCCATTTCTGTCATTCAGAGAAGATCCCACTCTTTGGGATATTGGCTCCAATAAATGGGTAGCCTGGGGATTTAAACGGAATCTGGTGGTTACGCAGTGATTCCTTCGTGACAGCACAAGCCACATCTCCCCGCTTCCTCTGCTGCTTGGCTTGCAGAGTCCTTGCAATGTGGAAGAGCTCCATTTTCTTGAGATCCACTAATATTTATTAGTGCAGAAGCCATCTGAAACACAAAAATTGGTCTCTCTTCAAGTTAGATAAGCTTCCTTTTGCTTCATAGCTTTAAACAAATGCTCAAGAGTGGTACCAGTGTGAAAGAAATGCTAAGCAGACTTCCTCACTATCTCATTGCCTTGGGACTTTGGCTCTACCTCAGCCTTGTCTTTCCATGGAAGTGCTACAGATTCATTACTGCTGGGAAGTATGGATATGAGAGGAAAGGAGACGACCTTCTAAGAGCCTAAACCAGAATTGCTATTGAAATAGTAAACTAGCTAATCCTATTGCATGTCATTTATCGGTGAGATGCCATACCCAACACAGACTTCGCTCATTGACTGTCATCAGCTGAGGAGAAGGAAATCCATCACACATTTTTGGTCATGTGGCTTCCCATTGTATGAGGTGAAATGTTATTATCACACATAAAAGAGAGTATTTTATCAGGAAGTTGAAATCAGTTTATACTGATCTCTGAGCTCCTACACTCAACAAGAAAGCAGAAAACTGTGCATCTACTATCCACCTGTAAAAAATTTGTAAGCACAATGCAACCACCAAATACCTTCTGAACCAGGACAGAAACTGCCCTCTAAACACAGGGCTCATCACATTCCCAAATTTGCATCTTTCCCAACTTCCTTTAACTTTTGTTAAAGAAAGAAGTGTCAGCTCAGTGGAGATAATGCTCCCATCTCAGACTGTGATAACTCACAAAGAAAAGCCTAAAGAAACAGTTAATGAAATTTTCGCATACCTGAAGTCACAGACAGTAGCAAGAAGATTTGAATTTTGTGATTTAGAGAGTATGACAGGAAGGCCATTAGGTCTTCTGTATTACTCAAGTTTCAGATCCCAAACATCTCAAATCTATATCGAGCTTCCTGCCTGACAGCACAGGTCTGGAAGAAGTGCCACTTGCTGGTGAAATTTCTGTTGCATTCTCTTTGTTCGAAGTCATTAGCATCAATGAGCAGCAATCCGTAGGGCTACTCAGACAGACTTGATATCTTTGCTTTCAGCAGCAATTTCTTCTGGCTCTGAGAGAAACACTGTACTTGATCCCCTCTGCTCAAGACTTCTGGCTAAGAATAGTCTCTCCACAGTATGTGGGATATTTTCTTCCTATTAAGTCTCTGTTTCACCTACCCCAAAATATTGCTGGGCTTTTCTGACTGGGATTTGCAAAACTTGTTCATAAACAGGCTCTTTGCATTCTTTCCTGTTTAACGGCTTAGCTTCTACAGTCTTTGTACTTTTATTTTCCTGGAGGTAAGTTTCATGTAATCTCTGCTGAGCTTTCATTGCTTTTCAGAAAGTAGCACTGAACACCTTGAGACACCCACAAACTCTTGTGAGGTCACACCACTGCAGAGCCCATCTCTTACAGGTGAGAGGGAGACAGTAAAATTTAAGTCTGTAAAAGCTTCCTGTCCTGAGCTGGAATTTTGCCTGAATGATGGACTTGGTGCGATTCAGTAAAAGGTCATCGAGGACACCAAAGTCAGCCTGGAAAATGACCTTCCATTTCTGAATCTGTGATTGCACATCCCTGACAAGCCCCCCGTCACCTTGCCACATGAGAAGTGCACAGAGGGCCAGACAATGCTTAGCAATCACAACTTCTGCTTAAGCACAGGGAAATAGAGACAAGAGAAAGAGGCAACTCACAGAATCATAGAATCATAGAATGGTTAGGGTTGGAAGGGACCTTAAAGATCATCTAGTTCCAACCCCCCTGCCATAGGCAGGGACACCTTGCACTAGACTAGGTTGCTCAATCATAGAATTGTTTGGGTTGGAAAAGAGCTTTAAGATTATCAAGTCCAACCATTAACCAAGCACTGCCAAGTCCATCGCTAAACCAGGTCTCTGAGCACCTTGTCCACACAGCTCTTAAATCCCTCATGGGATGGTGACTCCACCACCTCCCTGAGCAGCCCATTCCAATGCCTGACAGCCCTCTCCAGGAAGACATTTTCCCTGATATCCATTCTGAACCTCCCCTCGCACAACGTGAAGCCATTTCCTCTTGTCCTATTGCTTGTCACTTGGGAGAAGAGATCAACACACCCCTCTCTGCAACCTCCTTTCAGGGAGTTGTAGAGAGTGATAAGGTCTCCCCTGAGCCTCCTCTTCTCCAGGCTGAACACCCCCAGCTCCCTCAGCCGGTCCCCCCAGGACTTGTGCTCCAGACCCTTCCCCAGCTCCGTTCCCTTCTTGGGACATTGTCCAGCACCTCAGCATCTTTCTTGCTGTGAGGGGCCCAAAACTGAATCCAGGATTTGAGGTACAGCCTCACCAGTGCCCAGTACAGGGGGACAATCCCTGCCCAGGTCCTGCTGGCCACACTGAAGAACCCAGACACCCATGTTCTTCATGTGACATGTAGACCAGTTCATTTCCCAGGGCAGAAAACCTTCCCCACCTGTAACGCTGTAGAAAAGAAAGCAACTGAGATGGTGTTGAGCTGCACGGGGAATAGTCTGTAAATCAGGGGCAACGAGAGGTTTTGCTTTGCAAAGGAAGAGCTACATCTCACCTAGAGATGTGATCTGTGACCTTGTCTCAGATACTCTGCAATTACCCTGGAGGGACAGAGCGTTGGAGAATGACACAAGGCATTTGGAAATTCCTGGGTATTGGTGTGAGGGAGAGTAAAGGAAATGGGAGTTTATTTTCTCTGCAAGAGGCAGTGATCTAATTGCCACTTTTGGAAATTATGGAAAGGCTTGAAATTCCTCCTAGCAAACCGCTGTACGCTGGGAAAACATTGCAAGGTAGAAGCATGCGATGTGAATACTGGTGTCGCTTTCAGTGGAAGGATAATAAACATATGGGCCATATTCCTGAGGAAATCTAAGCACAGGAAAAAAAAAATAAATAAAGGCATGAACAAGATCAAGAGGGAACAGGTGAAAAAACCCAACCATGTTGGGACACCAGCAGTTCTCCTTTCTCCAGGGATGGGCTGCACAGCCTTACATATATGTTTTGCTCAGCCTTTGAAAGGCATTTCAGAGCTTTCCTGACAGCTTGAATTTTCAGCATGATTTGCAATGGTGCTTCCCCCACCCGCCTGTAAGGGAAGAAAAACTCTTGCCAGTGGATTTTGCGTCTAGGGCAAGATAAAAAGAGTGTCTCTGCGCAGTCTGAGGCTGGAGCTGCCCAAAAGAAGATCTGAAGACCAGGTTAGACCCTGCTGACTCTGACTTAGCATTGAAAATTTGGCTGAAGAGATGAAAGAGTAGCCAAGTCTTTAGATGTTTGCTTCACAGCGAAGAGCACCGTCTAACACAACACACAGGATTACAGGCAGGTCTCCGGGCAATGAAGCAGCCAAGAAGAGCTTATTCTGCATCAGGACACCAGGGAGTTTGGAGAGCAGAGGACAAATGAGGAGAAACGCAGCTGGTGGAGACATCTCCCAGGAGCCTGGATCAACAGTGAATGCTGGTGTGGAGCTCTTGGGATCCTTTACTATGCAGCTTACCTTGATCAGGATCCCCTGGGAGAAGAAGAGCTGGAACTGCTACCATGGGATGCACATGAAATCCATCCCTTGAACAGCACCAGTGCTTGCTGTGGGGGACCGAGCCCCACGCTGCTGTTGGCTGGCTCACCTCCAGAAATCGGTTGGCCAATTCAGAGCCTGCTAACAGCCTGCTGACATGGGAATAAGAAACTAATGAGGCCTTAACTCCTGTGTAACTACAGGCCAGGCTTTGGCTCAGAGCAGAGCTTGGAGCCTGGCCAGGCTACACGGGAAATCAGTTTGGAGCAGAAGGAGGAGGAGGGTGGTGGTGACTGTGCGGCATGACGAGACTGCTCCGTTTAACGGCAGTTGCCAACTTTTGGCACCAGTGTCACCCCCCTGAGCACCTCTTTACTGTGCCTGCATTAATACTGCAAGCCCAGTCGTGGCATTTCATATGTTTTCTCTGCATTTCTCTCTATTTTTGTCAATTTACAGCACAGCAATGAAGTAGCAGCGGTTTTTATTTTGGAAGAGGCACAAGAAAAGCAGTTACTATAGAGAGATCAGCAAAGTCCTACTTTGTGTAGAAAGAGAAGCAAAAGGCCTGATTTTGTCTGTGAAGCAGCACTTGGCTCGTTCTGCTGAGTGCGAGGAAAGAGACGGTGTGGTGTGACCGTAATCTGCTGTATCTTTACCATCAATCACATTTTAATGAGAGTAAATTGAAATTCCAGGCACACATTAATAATGAATGGATGAATTAACTCTGAGGAACCATCTGATGATGCTTTCACTGAGCTGTGATGTCTACAGGCTAACATCACATTCAGTTATTTTCTGGACATGTATAAGGAAAACTTTGAACTGAAACATTTGCACCAAAGCCCAAATCTGCAAAGGGAATTAAGTGCCTGCCTTTCTGTTGAGCTGGAATTTCAGAAGTCACAAAATACAATGATTCACAGAAAAAACACCTACCTGCCCAGGCAGCTCAGCATTCACAGGCACCAGAGTCATTCCCATAAATGTTCTTTAAATGCCTAAATTTCCACCATCAAGTTTCACCAGAGACATGTTGACCCTTGTAGCTATTGGTATGTGCAATCGCATCTGAAAATCCACCTTTCTTTTGCCTGAATTCTCGGAAAGGCCTGTTATGGCCAAGGTGGGGAGAGAAGTCCCAGCCCAGTTGAAGAGAAGACGAGCTATCACCTTTCCAGGACAGACCTCTATAGCGTTCACTCAGTAGCAACCGAATTTCATTTTCAAAGCAAGCAATGCAGGGCACCTAACATGTCCTTTCTGTTGTGAATGATGCCAGGCTCCAGACAGTCAGAGCATACATGCTCAGAGTCAGAGCTTCCTCAGAGGGCTGGAGCATCTCTCCTATGAGGAAAAGCTGAGATAGTTAGGCTTGTTCAGCCTGGAGAAGAGAAGGCGCCAGGGAGACCTTATTGCAGCCTTCCAGTACCTGAAGGGGCTACAAGGAAGCTGGGGGGGGACTTTTTAAATGGCCTGTAGTGACAGAACAAGGGGTAACGGGTTTAAATTGAAAGTGGGGAGGTTTAGATTAGATATCAGGAAGAAATTCTTCACAGAGAGGGTGGTGAGGCACTGGAACAGGTTGCCCAGAGAAGCTGTGGATGTCCCATCCCTGGAAGTGTCCAAGGCCAGGCTGGATGAGGCTTGGAGCAACCTGGTCTAGTGGAAGGTATCCCTGCCCATGGCAGAGGAGTTGGAACTAGATGATCTTTAAGGTCCCTTCCAACTCAAACCACTCTGTGATTCTATGATCTTATGATACATCAAGAGTTTTTTGTCAGGACAAGCATCAGAAACTCACTAAAAGCCACCAGCTGCATTCCCTCTACGTGCGACCCACCATTAATGTGGCTTAAAATCCCAGTTTAACAAACTTTGGCTTCTCACTCCAGAGATTCCCAGCTCATTTCCCACCATGGCAGCCAAAATAGTGGCTGCTATTGCTGATAAAATCAGTTTCGCTGGATCTGCAAGTATCGCAGCATAGGATATTTTCTCCCTTTGGCCATGGGATGCTTGTCCATTTGTGAGGATTTTAGAAACATCCTCCCATGCAATGCTCAGGACTCATCTACTGCTTGATTTAAGCACTGGGATTTTCCAGTACAAAGTTATTAAAGACGTCTGTTTTGCACAAAAATTTTACTTAAAATCTTGGAGGCTGGTGGCTTTGGTGGACTTCAGTCACGCTTTTACCCCTTAAGAGCTGGTTGGCCAAGGCAGCCCCAAAAAACATCTGCTACATGCAAGGGGTTTCCTTGAATCCACCTCTCCCTTCTCCCTAAGCCTGTTGACCAATACGTGGTATCAATGTGGATGGATCCCTGTAAACAGAGGGAGAAATTAATCAGTTTTGGGACTAAGGCAGGAGTCAGCTCTACTCTTTCTCTCACCAGTGTTGCACTTCCATGTTTCCACCAGCCCCCCGGCACCACCACAGTGCATCTCCTCTCCCCACTCCGGACCTTGCTCTGTCAAGGATATGACTTCTCCACGGTTTATTGCAGGGCGGGATGTTGTGGAGGCCACTCTGTGCTTTGCCACCACTCCTCACCAAGGTGTCCCCCAGAGCCGAGGTCCTTCCCTGTGTGCCCTTCCCCTCTCCCCTCTCGGCAGGATGCCGTGCAGGAGACATCCCCACCCTGCAGATGTATTTCTGATCATACAATCCTCCAAACACCCATATCCATCCCTTAGAGGGGCTCCAAAAATCAGAGGCGTGTTATACCCCTTTACTTACACCACGCTGCCAACTCTCTCCAACACCCTCCAATTTTAGGGGTGCCTTATGCTGAACAGACCGGTCGCTGCTGGTTCAGACACATCAGTCAGAAACAGCTCTCTCCTCTGACTCGTAGCACAGCTGGAACAAGAAGAGACCAGACTGCTTCTCTGTCATATTTTCCCTTTATCATAAGCTTGCCTTTTGGGTCCCTCCACCCTCATCCTAATTTCCTCAATCCCTTCCTCCCCACTGTCTTTTTGTTTTTTCCCCAGCAGCCTGTCAACATGCTTCTTGAACTTATTTATCGTCTCATTTATAGCGCGGCTTCAGCCACCTCACTTGTTAACCTGTTCCATATGTTTATCCCCCTTTGTGTGAAACAGGGCTGCGCAAGCTCTCCTTTATCCCTGGGGCCTTTTATTTTCAGACGGTGGCCCCAGCTGCCCTGCCCCGCACATGAGACCTGCTTTTTGCTCCAGAGAACAAAAGAGCAGCTCAGAAATGGTCCAGGGTGATGAGAGACATGTGCCAGCCCTAACGAAGAGGGATATCCACCACATCCTCAAGCTGCTTAGCAGGTTTTGCTCCTAAGGGCATCCCAATGGGATGGAAGTGGACTAGGTTCACCTGTATCCAAAGGGATACAGAGACTGAGAAGCAGATCTCCTTGGGGATTTCTCCTTGGCTTTTCCTTCACTGAGTCTGCAGAGCTGTCTGCAAACTCCGTCCTTAGCTTTTCCCATCCTGTGTCGACTCATCCCAAGGGCTGCTGTGATGCAATTTCCTAACCCACTTCAGAGCCCCTGTTATTTCCAGTGCCCCACAGCTGGCCAATGCCCCCAGTACTCCTTCTCCCACCCCAAACCTCAGGGACCAGCTTCCCAAAAGCAGACAGGTTTGGGTAGCATTTCCTACAGCTGCAAGTACCTGAATCTCCAGGTCCATCCAAAGTGAAATTCTTCCCGGAGAGGGTGGTGAAACACTGGCACAGGTTGCCCAGGGAAGCTGTGGATGCCCCATCCCTGGAAGTGTTCAAGGCCAGGCTGGATGAGGCTTGGAGCAACCTGGTCTAGTGGAAGGTGTCCCTGAACGTGGCAGGGGAGTGGAACTGGATGATCTTTAAGGTCACTTTCAACCTAAACCATTCTGTGATTCTATGAAAGACAAGCAATCTCCAGGCATAAAAGGCCCAGCAGCAATTCATGCAGCCAGTAGGGCCATTATTTTAAAGAAGAAATTTTATACAATGTGGGTGGTGAAATCTTGGCACAGGTTGCCCAGAGAGGTGGTAGATGCTCCATTGCTGGAAATATTCAAAGCCAGGTTGGATGGTGCTCTGAGTAACCTGATCTAGTTGAAAATGTCCCTGCTTATTGCAGGGGGTTGGACTAGATGACATTTCAAGGTCCTTTCCAACCCAAACCATTCTGTGATTTCCCCAGCTCCCCATTTCACTTAACTTGTCAACAGAGACGGATGCTAAACCTCTCACATTTCTTCTTCATGGCTGGGGGTCGGTGGCTGTGCAGCAGGGTTAATTTGCGCAATGGGGCCCCATTAAAAGGCCACCGTGGAGGCACAACTGCCCTTCCCACTTTGTCTGCAAGCCCAGCTGCAGCCAGCCAGAGCTCTGCTCTGCAGAGTGGCCCTGATGTGCCATAAATGTGTGAAATAAGGGCTTTCCTGGGGGACCATCACTGATCGGAGTCAACAGTGCAAGCCCAAGGTGCAGCGTCAGACACACAACAGCTCTGTGTTCAGCATCGGAGCAGCTTTAAAGGCAAGCAAGCTAATACAGCGTTGGATCTCTCCTTATGGACTCCTGCTCTTCATGCTCAGTTCTTTCCTCCCCCTGGCTAGCAGCAATAACTTATCCTGGAAACCCACAGCCAGCACCCGCTTTCCTTCTAAGCAGCTTTTTCCCAACCCTCTGCATGGGACACTTTGGATTTTCTCCTCCTGACTTGCAAGGAATATGTTAGTGGGACTGTTCCTAGTACCTCCTTGGTGTTTTCATTTCTTGTGCCCTAAGGGCACGCTGTTGTAAACCCTAGCATCTCACAGCAGGCCTGTGCTCCTCTAACTGCTCCAGCAGCTGCTCCCTCTTTTTTTATTATGCCAGCTTTTATTCCCTTCAATACACAACTGTGAAACACCCTGCACTTCTCCAGCCTCATAGCATCCTTTCCTGGTTGATTTCAGAGGTCTTCAGAGCAGGCTGTGAGCAATCCCCCTTTTCTCTGCTCTTATTTTCCAAAGAGAAACGTTTTTAATAGTGAACTCCATAATCATGGAGTTTCTTACGCAAAGTGAACCAACAAATAATACCCACTCCCCCCAAATAAATGATAAAAGTCATTTTTGCCCACCAGAAAGTATTAAAACAAGCACATGTTCCCTCTGCTTTCTTCTCTGCCCTTTTTTCAGGTCAGCTTTAGACAGGAAAAACCTCAGGCTGACAGTGATATCTCTAAGGCAATTCAAGAGTCTCCCCTGGGAAGCAGCAGGAGTCTCATTATTTTATATTCTCCCAGACAGAATACTAAATTTGGGGAAAAGCCTGCCCTGGCCTTAACCATAAGAAAGGAAACTTCCCAAATTGCTCTCCTGAGCCCTCAGATTCCTGTTTCATTACCTCGGCGTGAGCAGTCCCAGGCGTCTTTTTTTAATCCCTGTTGATCAACGGGGGCAAGGCTCAGCATGTCTCTGGCCAAAGGACTCGTTCAATATTATGAGCAAGCCTTAATATGAGCACGGGGAAGGGAAAATACGCACTCTGCAAATTCACTTCACCTTTTCTGTTGTAAAACATGCTGGATTTTAATGATTTCTATTTACCAAGAACCTTAGATTAGCTTTAAAGCATTTAGCGGTAATTTATTTTCTTTTTTCCTTCTTTTTTTTTTTCCCACTGTGAAAAAACAAAAAAAACCCCACAACCCTGCAGGCTTTAAGTCAGAAAGTAGACAAGATTGCAAGGTCTCATTTTTCTGGAAAACCGCTGTGCCGGCAAGGCTGGAAAGAGATCGTTCAGATACAAAGGAGGCGGGGGGGGAGATCAGATCCAAATATATCTGCAGATAAATATTTTACGTTCTTTCGGAATAGCTGGGTGGGATCAGCCGAGCACCCGAGAGCCCTGCGCTGTGCGAGGCTGCCACCTCCTGGGGTGGGCAGCCCTGGTGGCAGAGCATCCACCAGAGGTGGGCTTGGATTTGATATTTTAACCCCAGAAATAATCATCTGGTGAACCGATGCCTCCATCTCCGGCTTTTACGGAGAGTGGAGAGACTTTCTAAGAAGCGGGGTCAGGGTTTAAACGTGCAGGTGGGGAGTGGAGAGGGCAGACGTGCCTGTTAGCACGTGGTGAAGCGATGTGAGGGGCCGCGTACGCTGCATTTCATCAGGAAAGCAACGCGTTTCCCCATTTGTTGCAGCTGCTGCTCTTTTATTGCGATTGCATTTCCCCCTGTATGGGTCTTCCAGCACATTTTCAGTGACATCTCCTTTGTCCTTTCCACCAGCGTCTGCTGATGGCACCGCAGAGGTGGATATTGAGGGTACCACAGGTTTTGCTGGGTCAGTAATGTTCTATGGGAGGGAGGAGATGAGAGGTGATGCCCTGTTGCCTGCTGTGCCTACATAGTTCATGGTGTCTTCTGGGCACCCCAACTCTATCAACGTGGGTCAGAACATATCTGTGCCAGAGGAGGAGGCTGGCTGCAGCCACTGCCCACAAGGATGGGACCAGCCTGGGACATCTTCTCATGGTCTTGTGCAACGGGCAAGTGCCAGGTTTGGGGATGGTGGTGTTACCCTTGGCAGAGGGCAGCCTGGATGCTGATCTGGTTTAGGAGCGTAACAGCATCGGTTTAGCACAGGAGCAGAGCCCCCCAGCTCTGCACCTGGAGAAATATTAAAGGGGTGAAGACCTTCCCTGGACCTTGGGAGAGGAGGATACCCAGGTTCAAGACCAGAAGAGGACCATTTGGTCAACCAGGCCCCTCTCCCGTACGTCACAAGCACATCACCTTCCTGCACATTGCCTATATTAAGTCAAATGACTCTAATTAGAGCAAAGCATTTAGCCCTACTGTATGCTACAGATGGAGAACAGGGTAGATGAAGGTGCTAAAAGCCTATGTTAGGAGGTCAACAGCAACCAGAGCCCTTGCTGCAAGGGACAGAAAAGCTCATAGACCCCAAATGTCTTCATAAAGTGGGGAAACACCTGAGTTTCTCACTTGTCAGCTGTTGATGGCTGCCAGGCTTTCTTCCACGGGGACAACCTGAATGGGATGCTGCAAGGAGTCAACCTGCAAGCAGCAGCATGAAAGGGCCCCCTCATCCTGCAAATAGGTTTGTTTCCTTCCACAGAGTTTTACTTACCAGGAACAGACCCCCATAATCACTCCTAAACTGCTAGCAGCTTTCTGGGTTTCAGAGAGGAGAATTAAAAACAAATTAGAGGTAATGAGCTCTTAAATTGCTTCAGAATCTACTGTGTGGCTGAGAGTTTTGGTGGATTTGGATAATCAAATCAAGCAGGGCCCAGGGCATGCAGAAGGGTGATACTGAGTTTAAGAATATTTCCAAGCTTCCCACTGAATATTAGATGTGATGCAACTGCCCTTTTCTCATTGAAAACAGTAGTAAGAAACTCACCCAAAGCCATAGACAAGAACTAGATCAGCCTGAAGAAACGCTGCTTCCCCCACATGAACTTTGCCAGCGCAGCATTAGTTGACTTCTGTTATTAGTTAGTTCTTCTATTCTTCTAGAATGGTTATATATAATTATTCTTCTATTATTAGTTACTCCAGACATAAACGGTTGCAGAGGATCTCCGGAAAGAGAGACAAGGCGATGGGAACCAAGGGGCTCTTCAGTTCTCTCCATCCTTTTCTCCACAGTAGTCCTACGTGGATTGTCAAGGCTAAGCAGAATGAGTTACAGGACTTGGGACACATTTTCAGAGGGCAGAAATGTGCTACACGTTCTCATACCACAGATGGGGAGCCCAGGGATGGGGCTGTGTTTGGAGGTTTAGATGCGTGTCAGCGTGGACGCCCTGCACCAAAACCACACAAGTTCAGTTCTGAATGTCAAAGGACGAGGTGGCGGGGCACGTCTTGCTTGTTAGCAGATGGCTAAAGCTTATCTGTATAAATTCATTTACTAATCAAAATCAACAGTTTATGTGTTTTGGAAGCTGAAAACAGCAGAAATTAGTATTTAGAAGCGGAACGGGATGAACCCTAAGCCACTTAGCACAAACTTGTTTGCAATGCACTGCTAATCCCCTCCTATCCTGCCTTCATTAACCTCATGTACACTGTACCTGTGCAACTGATAACACAGCGGTGTTTGGGAAGCAGATTTGACACAGCCCCCCTTCCCCACCAATGGACCCCATCCAACAATGTTTTACTGCAGTTTTTTAATCTCATTGGAAGTTTTTATGCCCTAAACTTTTAGGGAAATAAGCAAGTCACCCCTTGGGAAATGCAGTCTTTAGTGGTCACCTCTGCACAGTGGCTGGAACGTCCCACTCTTGGCCAAGCTTTGTCCTTGTGCATAGCGGTCACCCTTACCAGCTTTCCCAGGTTGTCCTTGATGGCAGCTCCAGATGGACGTTTCCACGAGTGGATTTACTATCCTGAAAAACTTCTCACAAACAGAGGAGCCAGAACACAGCTGGGAGCAGGATGCCTCACACCACCCTGCAGCAGCCAAGGGTGCTTAGAGAACACTGCTCCAAGGCTGTGACCGTAAATGCCTTTTGAAACCCAAGTCCACCTTGAACCTAAATTTGTCACACACCCTTTCAGCTCAGCCATACGTCTGTGTGCCAGACCAGACCTGTGGGTGAGCCCTGGGGCAAATAAAAGGGAACAGTGAATCCGCATTGCTCCTTGCTTTGCTGGTTCCATTCTCCCCAGCTGGGATGGGAACAGACATGCCCCTAGGATTTTCTGATATCAAAAGGAGGGCTGCAGCATCCCTTTACATTCCTACCAGCCTCCCTCTTTCATTAAGACAAACTGCAATTTTCAGGCTTTCTTTTAACTGAGAATTGGTAACAGTCATAAAACAGTGTTTCTTCCTTTCCATGGGAAACAACTTGGGAAAACCCCACCTGACTCAAGACCCTCCAACCTCCCTGTCAAGCATTCAGAACTGATTTAAAATATCTTGTTACAATAAAGGAGAGCAACACGATTTGGTCATTGGCTACTTGTCTCTAAGGGGTAACTCAAAGACCTGTTGTCCCAAAAGCTGCACCAGATCTTGCCCCAGACAGATGTGATGC
>NW_010266220.1:37614-51143 GCF_000690775.1 Eurypyga helias
TAAAGTGGTTAACTTAACTAGCAACATATGTCTGCATCTTTTTCCCCACTGCCATTTAATCTCTCTTATCCACTGACCATGCAAGTCTCCCATAATCACTGCAGAGTAATTATGTGATTATTCCAGCCCTCTAAATTACAGCTGCAGCTTGGACCCTAGCAATTGCAGGTGACACAGCAAAGCTGACTTTCTCAACTGTTAGTTAATTGCAATTAGGCAGAAGCAAAAAAAAAAAAAAAACAACACCACACCACCAACCAAATCAACAACCACACAATCATAGAATAACCTGCCAGAGAATGTAACACCAGTTGAGAATTTTCACCCCAATCTTTCTCATCACAGTGAAGATTAGAGTGGGAACCATTAATAAGATGGCAATTTATGTTAATTTATCAGCACCGAAGCACAAGACCCTTAATAAAATGAGCTAAAAAGAAATTCATGATAAACAAAGGCAATTATGCTGTTGCTGTTACTACAGTGGTTTTTTAAATCCTGTTGAGCTGGGTATTACTGTGTATCCAGCTTGGGCGAGGAGGAAGAGGAGGAGGATGGGATGTGCAGCAGGAGTGCTCACAGAAGGTCCAGGACAACGTCGCATGGAGTGTGCAGGTCCTCATCAACACCAGCACAATACAAGGTTTAAAAAAACAATGAAAATGGTAGAAATTAGGATTTTACAAGGGAAGGGATGAACTGTAACAAGACAAACTTGTAGTCCCTCTTCTTGCCTTTATGACCCTTCCCTGAGTGTGCCTTTCCTCCAGTGTCAGGGTCTTTCTGATGCCATTGAGCTGGGGCTGAGAGTTCCCCTCGAAATAGGGAGGGGAACAAAGATCTGAAGACATCCCTCAAAACTCACAGACTTGGGGGTTTTTTTCCCCTTTTTTGCATAGCATTGGGATTTTCTGATGAGAATTCCGAAAGTGTAAGTGGCTTCACACTTGGTGAAAAAGTGGTAAAAAATTAGGCATCTGCAGGGTTTTGGTCTTTTATCATTTCTCTGATTGTAGCTTGAGTGAGAAATGTCCATGAATGTTCTTTCTGAATCTGGTGGGTTTCAGCCAACTCTGTGGCAGGCTCAAGTGCCCCGAGACTCCCTTCCCCCGCATGCTGACATCCCCAGCCTGGGGAAGAGGAGTAGGGCAGAAGGCTGGGAAGGGCATGAATAAAAATGAAAGGGGAGGGGAGTTATCTTCCCCAAGGAGCACGTTAGGAGGCTACAGATGAGCTCCATCAGAAGTGGAGAGGATGTGATTTTAAACCCACAATGATCTAAAATCAGCAGAAAAAAACCTTAAGGACCTCAGATGATGTAGTGATAGGACAAGGGGTAATGGATTTAAATTGAAAGTAGGGAGGTTTAGATTAGATATCAGGAAGAAATTCTTCCCGGCAAAGGTGAGGAGGCACTGGAACAGGTTGCCCAGAGAAGCTGTGGATCCCCATCCCTGGAAGTATCCAAGGCCAGGCTGGATGAGGCTTGGAGCAACCTGGTCTAGTGGAAGGTGTCCCTGCCCATGGCAGGGTGTTGGAACTGGATGGTCTTTAAGGTCCCTTCCAACCCAAATTATTCTGTGATTCTATGTCTTGATTATGATGCAGAACCACACACTCCTCTGCCTGGGTTGAGCTGGGAACACAATGGGTCAGATCTTCCATGGATATAAATCCTCATCTCCTGCACAATTTGATCCAGCACTTCTGTTTGGTCTCTGCTTTCTTCCTTTCCACTCAAACTCATCTCCCTGTGCCACAGGATTACTGAATGCAGGTCCCCCGTCACCCTGAAATTTATCTACCGGGCACATCACGCTGTCCGGTCGCTGTTGGGTTCTTTAAGGGTTCACAAAGGGACTGGAAGTGTGGCCTAATCTGTAACTGTAATTGATGGCATCAGCAAATTCAGAGCCACGTTTGGGACTGAAATACAGTAAGAGGCCATTTTAAGACAGAAATGGTGTTGGGTCAAATGCTTTATGGTGGTAACAAGCAGAGCCCTGCAGAATAACAAACGTCTCGATGTACAAATACCCACGGGTCGCCTAGATTTTTTCAACAGTGACTTGAAGAGACAATGTTGTGATTTTGTAGTGTGACATCACAGGGCGATAAAAATAAAAGGAAAGGGAGAAAAAAAAATCTGGTGATGAACTGTAAAATAAACTGGCTTTCCAGCAACCCAATAAAGGGAGAGGAATATCTTCCATTTCCAGAGGGAAGATGGAGAATGGCAAAGATGCACTTTACAACCCATTCTGCTGGTAGAAACTAGGGGTCTGCTGACATTAATTTTACTCATTCCCTTCTCTTCCTTCAAAAGAAAATCGAGCAAACCACTATGATTTAAGAAATGATAGCCCAACAGACTTTCACTGCAGGCAACCTTCATCAAACATTAGCCTCTTGGCTGCACTGCAGAGCAGCCAGTTTTCAGTCTGGTTTAGAAGATCCTCATTTTATTCCTTGCTGTTTATGATCAGAATATTTCATCTATTTTCACAAAAGCTTTCTGCCAAACTTCCTATTCAAGTAGAAATAGCAGGACTTTCCCAGTAATATATGGGAAATACTCATTAAAGTTCAGAAGGACTTTGCTATTGGCATCATGTTTTAAAAAGAGATTAGAATTGATTCTGCTAAACCACACTTCAAAAAGGTAAGAGAGAAAATGCTTCAGCTATTCTTTTAACCTGCTTTTGTTTTCTCTGTACTAATTTGTAAAGTGTTTATGTATGAATTCATGTTAAGGACAAGCAACCACAGCAGTTAATAATTTCATATATATACCACATTTGGACTATATTGTTCAAAGACCTGAGGAAATGGAAGAACATCAAAGTGATCCAACCAGCCAAAGATAACATGACTCACTGGTGCAAGTGGGAATGAAAGGCAAGTCTTCTGGTTTGCCAAGACTCCTGCGAGCTATTGGCAGTATCTCCACTGGTGGTTACAGCCAAAGGAGAGTGCTACGTATTCATGAGATGACCAAGTGGTTCAGAAATGCTCCTGGCTTTATAA
Organism: Eurypyga helias; assembly: GCF_000690775.1. Classification (NCBI taxonomy): domain Eukaryota; kingdom Metazoa; phylum Chordata; class Aves; order Eurypygiformes; family Eurypygidae; genus Eurypyga; species Eurypyga helias. Next base: position 40,642 of record NW_010266220.1, read on the forward strand.
CAGGATGAGAAGGGAGCATGGAAACACCAAACACCTCCAAGGCTTTACCTACACCAAGGAATTAAACATTCCCAGGACAGCTGCCAAACTCTGCTTGTATTTACAGCCTGGGAGGATGCCATGTCCCTCTTATAGCTGTGACACAGCAGTGGAGCGCTCATCCAAACTGTGGGTAACCCAGCTTCTGCTCTGCCTCAGTCCAAAAAAGCCTTGATGGCTTTTCTAGACACCTATTTTTTTGATGTTTTGTAGCTGGAGCTAATATCACTTCTGCCGACTTTACCTGGTGAAGAACAAATACATCAGCTGAAACACAGAAAGCCAGGAGTTAGCAAGAATCCAGAATCACCTAAAGAGGGATGACCCGTTCTCCTGGGTAACTGCTGATAAGACAAGAGCAAATGGCCTCAAGTTGCATCAGGGAAGGTTTACATGAGATATTAGGAAAAACTTCTTCACTGGGAGAGTGGTCAGGCATTGGAACGGGCTGCTCAGAGAAGTGATGGAGTCACCAGCCCTGGAGGTGTTCAAGGAACATGTAGACTTGGTGCTTGAGGTACGGTGGTGTTGGGTTGATAGTTGGATCTTATAGGTCTTTTCCAGCCTTAGTGATCCTGTGATTCTCTGACCTCAGTGTGGTCTCTGCTGTAAAGACAACACTACACACCAAAAGAAATGTTTGCTGAAGCAGATCCCGGGCTCTAGACTCCTTCTCTCCCCAGGACCTGCCTCAGTGCAGGGTGACAAACCGATGCGCAGTTTTGCTCAGGCCAGATGACATGGTGCTCCCATATGTCATGGGACAACCTCAGTGAGAGGCGCTGAGACCACTAATCCTGGGAAAAGGGATGATGACAGACATGAATCCAAATGCAGATCCCTAAGAGGAACCAAATGTGAGTCTCGCTCTTTCTGGAGGGGTGCCCAACTACTGCATGGTGAAGGCAGGGATTCTCCACTCCTCTGGCCCTGCTCACTGCAGACCAAAACAGCACAAGCCAGACGAGGTCCACATCATCACTCAGTCTCAGCTCACACTAACTACATCAGATACTGGGGATCTTTAGGCCAAGGGCAGATTTTGGGTCTGGGGTGATTAAGTAAAAAAAACGAGTTTGTGAAGAACACTGCCACCAGCAGAAAGAGAAACACCCAGCGGGACAAGAGGAGAATGTTCATTTTTTATCTAGGTGGCTGCAGGGCAGTTATACCCTTCAGTGAACATAGCCTGTCATATTTTAAGCACCTTCAGAAAAATGACGCCTCCACCTAAGTGATAGAATCATAGATTCTATGATGTGTTTAATCAGGCCCAAGCACTGCCAGCTCTTGTCCTTAGGGCAGGGCCAAGGGTGCTGCTAGGGGGTCCATTATCCTTTCCTGCTCTGCTCACGCTGTTCTGTTTAAAAGATTAATGAGACATACATTCTCAATCAAGAAGCTATTTCAGAAGCTCTTACTTCCAATCAGTTGTACAGTTCAGCTAGTAGCATCATCTGCCTTTATTTTGCTTGGGATTTTTAGCAAAATGATTTATGGATATTTATTTCTGAGAGCAGCATTTGCACATTGATGGACTGAATATTGATAGTGCTAAAGCCGGATAATCAATGCACATCTAATGGGGCATGGAGTGTGCTAAACGGCCTGACAGTAATCCGGGGTGGGAAGGTGCATAGATGAGGATACCTGGGCTTCTTCCTTGAGTGATGTGTGCGGTTTTGCAGAAGCAGAGCACATACATGTTGCCAAGAGGTGAATAACAAGGAGGTGAATAACATCTAAACGTCTTACCACCTGTGGATTTACAAGGGCAGGGAGAGACAGGACAAGGGGTAACGGGTTTAAATTGAAAGTGGGGAGATTTAGATTGGAGATCAGGAAGAAATTCTTCCCAGAGAGGGTGGTGGGACAGGTTGCCCAGAGAAGCTGTGGATGCCCCATCCCTGGAAGTGTTCAAGGCCAGGCTGGATGAGGCTTGAAGCAACCTGAGCTAGTGGAAGGTGTCCCTGCCCGTGGCAGGGGGGTGGGAACTAGATGGTCTGTAAGGTCCCTTCCAACCCAAACCATTCCTTGATTCTGTGATAAGTCAAGATCCACAGATCTCAGGCTGAACTCACCCAGAAGGGCTGAAGAGGACTTCTCCCACTGAACAAGACAGTACCTGATTTTAAGAACTCATAATTTCTGTCTAAGGGGTATGAACTTTTCCATACTCATGCTCATTCCTCCATGTTATGTCTGGCCCCAACAAAAATCCTTGGGAAATATTCCTGTCTCCATGCAGCTCACCATCAAACCATGGCAACAAGATATAGATGCCCCATCCCTGGATGTCTTCAAGGCCAGGCTGGATGAGGCTTGGAGCAACCTGGTCTGGTGAAAGATGTCCCTGCCCATGGCAGAAGGGTTGAAATTAGATTATTTTTAAGGTTCCTTTCAACCCAAACCATTCTGTGATTCTATGTACCAGGGGACACCACTGGATCAGTATATTTTGCCCTCTGATTGTAAAGGTAAGCTAAAACAACTGGTAATACTTCCACTCTAGATATTGAAAGCTGAGTAACATGACGTGCAGCTGGAAGTAAGGAAGCCAGAGGCCATGTCCTGCTCTGTCACTAGCCTGGGATGCTCAAAGGGAAAGTTTTGGGCAGCAGCTGCGATGAAGATCCAAGGCACCAACTAAGAGTCTCATCAGGAAGGGAGCCTGACGCCGAACTTGCAGTAGAGAAGTCAAGTTATAGTTAAAACATTTACCTGACTCCAGAAGCCTCCCAGCTGCTTTTTGGGCATCTCTCACCAGTATCACATTGTTTCTTGTTCTGGAAACAGTCAATACCCTCATAACACAACTCACTGTTTTTCAGCAGCAAATTAGCTCACATTGCAATTTGTACTACAGCACTTAGAAAAAAACCCCACATTCAGCTCCACTTTAACTGTTTTAACAGCACTCAGTAAGTCTCACAGGAGCTCCCAGAAGCACTGTGTGTGCTGGCTGCTCTTCTAAGAGGCCCATCCATCTCTGTCCCTACGCTCATTCTTTTACAGCTCTGCAACGTTCTCATTTTTTTCTTTACTTTTAGGGCTATTTCTGCAGGTTTCATAACCCTATTCCTCTTACTCAGAGTCACTTGCAAGTGCACGCTGATTCTCCTACAAATCTTCCTCAGGAGTTTGTATCTCCCTGATCCTTTGCAACAGGCTGAGCCCCTGCAGTACCAATGTGTACACCAAGAGCAGAGTCTTGGGTCCTTCTCACCAGATTTTGGGGTCCCCAGTGCAGACATCTACCTTTGCAGGTGTCCTCTGCCAGGTTTTCTGCATGGTTTTGGACAAAGAGGATCGAATCCATGAGAAACTACAAACTGTTTGATGTCTTGTCCACTGAACCAGCAGGTTGTTATCACTTGTAATTATTGCTGGGACAGCAAGTCTGGCAAATATCAGGCTAACATGGGTGATGGTGGGTTTGGTGTTAGGTTTTCCACTAAAGCAATTCTAGGACACAGCAAATAAGTCAAAACTAGGAAATAGTCACTGCACATGTGGCCCATGGTTTCAAGAAGTCTTGATTTAACAGCACATTTCTTGTTTGCAGTGCAGTTTTCAGCAGATTTCACACATTTCAAGATTTTCTTTACATCCACTTCGCATTTTTTGGCCTGAATAGTTCATTTTAGTCACTTCTTGAGGTTATTCTAGGTACATCCCCTTAGCAGCCCTGTATTTTTCTGACGCATTCCAAAGAACACAGCACCTCTGAAGCCAACGTGGTTCTTCAGATAGTCTGTCATGAATTGCCACAGTGCTCCAGTTGGAACTGGAAATAGCAGCTAGGTGTGTGATCCCCTGGCCAGTGCACAGTCACAACAGCGATGGCTTCCAGTGGTGTCTCACCCACTGCTGCAGCTTCTGTAAATTTATTCCACTTTGGTTTTGAAACCAGATAACACTTTTAGATCAAACATGCATGTATTATACTGTTCTTTTTATCAGTTTCAAGTGCAACCTCATCAAATACTCTCAGGAGTATATCTACTACCAACAGTTGTTTTCTTGGTTTATTCCCTACTTGAAATCCTACAACTGACATTGGCAGCAGCAACCTCTGTATTAGGAGAGCAAGGCCAGGCTGGATGAGGCTTGGAGCAACCTGGTCTAGTGGAAGGTGTCCCTGCCCATGGCAGGGGGGTTGAAACTGGATGATCTTTAAGGTCCCTTCCAACCCAAACCAGTCTGTGATTCTATGATATGAGGTATCTGGAGTCAGATTTTTGCTGGTTTTTTTTTTTTTTTAACCTGTGAACTACTATGTAAAAATTCTCATCTGAAGCCTCAGTACCAGACACTCTTGCACAGCAACATTCCAGTGCAGTAAGTCCAAATACATAAGAATTTTTCACCGAATTCCAATGCTTACATAAGAAATGCCTTATCAGGACAGACTAAAAGTGTGGCTGAACCATACCCTTTTGAACCCCAAACTTTTGGCACTGTCAGTGTTGTGTAGCAAGCACTTCAGCTCTTCACCTCCTTGCCATGGGAAGAAACAAAGGTTTGTACGTGCTGGGAACCTGGCTCCTTTTCATTTCATTTTAAACAGTAAAATGCTCCCGTTATGCCAACATAACAATTCTTGCATTGGAAACCATAATTAACTATTCTCTATTTAGCTTCTCCTTGTCACTGGGGATTTTATAGTCTCCTGTCTCCTCTGTTGTCCATGCAGAAGCCGTGCCATATCTTTCATTATCCTCACTGCTCTCCTTTCTGCCTTTTCCACTTGTAGTAAATTGGTTTTAAGACGAGGGAAGCAGAGCTACGCACAGTAGTTCAGAGGGTTTTGCACAACAGCACGACGAAATCTTCTGATTTGATCTGTGTCGTTTCCCTAACAGTTCCTAAGATGCAATTTTTTTTTTTTTTTATTTTTTTTTTACCTTGTGCATTGAGCTGGTGAAATTTTTATTACCATTTCAGCCCTGAGAGGTTCAGCCAGCTCAGAGCTATATGTATATTTAGGACTGTTTTTTCTGAGTGCATCACTTTACAGTCTCACGCTTCTGCAACAGTATTTACAGCACAAAGCCGGGGTGACCTCCTCGAGACACCGTGCTGCAAAAACTCCTCTGCTCTCCAGCCAGTGAGATAGGCAATGAGACACTGCAATATGAAAACCCTTTCCTGGTAAGGCCGATGTTGACGTGGATCTGTCACCACTGAGATCCAGTGGGAGAGGCTTGTGCTCCTCGACAGTCCCACGTTTTTACTTTGAGAAATCCTCTAGCATGAGATTACGCTCTGAAAGGTAAAGTGTTTGCAGCTGCAGCGGGAGAGCAGAGAATTGTTGGGGTTGGAGAAGATATTCAAGATCATCAAGTCCCACCGTTAACCCCACACTGCTCATCCCACCAATCCATGTCCCTGAGCACCTCATCCACACGGCTCTTAAATCCCTGCTGGGATGGTGACTCCACCACCTCCCTGGGCAGCCCATTCCAATGCCTGACAGCCCTTTCCAGGGAGACATTGTCCCTAATATCCAATCTGAACGTCCCCTGGGTGCAACTGGAGGACATATCTTCTCATCCCATTGCATGTCACTTGGGAGAAGAGACCAACCCGCCCCTCACTGAGTTGTAAGGGGCAATAAGGCCTCCCCTCAGCCTCCTCTTCTCCAGGCTGAACACTCCCAGCTCCCTCAGCCGCTCCCCCCAGGACTTGTGTTGCAGACCCTTCCCCAGCTCCGTTCCCTTCTCTGGACACACTCCAGCCCCTCCACGTCTTTCTTGGAGTGAGGGTCCAAAACTGAACTTGGGATTCAAAGTGTAGAGGCTAAAGATAATGCCACTGGTGTTTCTGCCCGGTTTCAGAACCGGGGAGGTGTGAGGTGTGAGGTGAACATGATAGGTACTACACTACAGAAACACTGTTTGGAGTGTATCCCTGACCATCACCCAATGTCTCCTGTTTGTGTCTTCTGCACTGTGTCTGTAGAAATGGGCACCAAGCCCCTTCTATCACAGAATCACAGGCTGGGTTGGGTTGGAAGGGACCTTAAAGACCATCTAGTTCCAACCCCCTGCCATGGGCAGGGACACCTTCCACTAGACCAGGTTGCTCCAAGCCTCATCCAGCCTGGCCTTGGACACTTCCAGGGATGGGGCATCCACAGCTTCTCTGGGCAACATGTGCCAGTGCCTCCCCACCATCTCCAGGAAGAATTTCTTCCAAATTTAATTTCCAAATATCAATTAATTTATTCTTTAAACATTCCCTTGAAATTTCAAGTAGATAAATCTGCGGTGACACATCTTACTAAACCCGATCTTTATTAACATCTTTTGTAATCGGCAATATACCCTTTATCATTATATATCACATGAAAATGTTGATGGAGCTATTCAATTCTTTCCTTCTCAATAACACCAAATACACCCCACACATACAACAGTGCTGCACACTAATGTGCTTGCCTACAGTTTATCGTTATAAATACTGATAAAATAGGTTGGGAAATTACAAACTTGAAAATAAAAAGCGTCAATATTGTTGACTTGCAAAAAAAAAGAAAGGTTCCATCCTCTCATATTGTCATGCAAATGGAGAAGAAAATCTTCATCATTCAGGAGGAAAGCTTGGGAAAAATGGCACTGTTATATATATTCAGTATAATTCAGTATAACAAAGCACTGTGAAGTGCCAGGAATAAAGTCTAAAATCTGTGGGAATCATTACTATTAATGTTATACATTTTTATATACACTGACATCATTGGGAATATTTATTAGTAAAAGGTAGAACTGCAGTTGCCGGAATGTCATAAGAGTTACTCTAAAAATTTCCAGGTTTTGTTCTGAAGGTTATATTTCACATAAAGCCTTTTTTCTGCGTTTCTCCAAATTTTCAATTTTTCTACATTAGTCTCCAGAAAGGGGGAAAAAAAAAACAACAAAAGGCAGGCAGAGGAGAAACTGTGGAATTCAGGCTTTTTACAGGTTCTTCCATCTCTACCGACAATATGTGCTGGGACATATTGACCACTTGGAGCGAGTCCGGCGGAGGCCACGAAGATGCTCAGAGAGCTGGAGCACCTCTCCTATGGGGACAGGCTGAGAGAGTTGGGCTTGTTCAGCCTGGAGAAGAGAAGGCTCCGGGGAGACCTTATTGCAGCCTTCCAGTGCCTGAAGGGGCTACAAGGAAGCTGGGAGGGGACTTTTTACAAGGGCCTGTAGTGACAGGACAAGGGGTAACGGGTACAAACTGAAAACAGGGAAGTTTAGCTTAGATATCAGGAAGAAATTCTTCCCACATGGGGTGGGGAGGCATTGGGACAGGTTGCCCAGAGAAGCTGTGGATGCCCCATCCCTGGAAGTGTTCAAGTCCAGGCTGGATGAGGCTTGGAGCAACCTGGTCTAGTGGAAGGTGGCCCTGCCCATGGCAGGGGGCTTGGAACTAGATGATCTTTAAGGTCCCTTCCAACCCAAACCATTCTATGATTCCATGACATCAGCCCAGGCTCCTTGGATTGTTCCGCCCTGGCTTTCCAAGGAAGATCTGACCCACGCAGGTCTTGCTGCTTGGATGCGTGCCGTGCCCGTTCCGCTCTGCCCACCCTGAGTTTGCCTTGGGTTTAGGCGGAGGTGCACCCACAGGGCGCGTCTATTTAGGTAACGAGGAACATGATTTCACCCATGTAATTTTAGCCATCAAAAAATCAAATGGGTTACCGTAATTAGCTACTTGGGCCCCTTCCACAGGGAGCAGAGAAGAAACATTTAGAGGAGGGATAGGTCCAGCCTTAAATACCCACTGAGCTCCCTTCAGCCAAGCTAGACCATGACAATCCTGCCAAGCCAGTCGAAGGCATCTCACGTAGCTTCCGCCAGCACAGCACAGAAGTATCTTTGAGCGCAGAAACAAATGCAGAGGGGCTGAAGGGTGCAGCACGTCAAAGCTAGGCAGTGCTCTGCCATGACATCATCTGCAGGCTGCTTCCACCCTGCCCAGCGGTGGTCTGCCGAGGGCGAAGCACGTGCTACGGAGAGGTCTGTGGCTGCCTCACACTGACTGCCCAGCCACCAGCAGGCAGAAGGGACTTGTGAACCCGAAACGATGGCCAGCAGACGAGGCACTCCCTAAAACTGTGCGAAAAATTACTCGTATCTTCCTTCAGCTCCCTTACTAAAACAAAAAAAGCTATTTAAAGCAGTTTAACTTTTATAGAGCAGTTAATTTATCATCTTGAACTGACAGCACAAGGTTTCATGGCAAGTCGGCAAATTCAAACTTGTTTGAAGTAATTCCTCAGAATAATTTACCAAGTCAACTGCTTTTTGACTGTATGTCCTTTAGACCTCCATTATTTTTTTATTAACACACCTTAAATTATATATATAAATAATTACAGGTAAACCCATGACTCTTTGTAACTGGTTTATTGCAAATCAAATTAAAATGTCATACATCCTCAAGCTTTTAATTATCTTTATTCTTTTTAAAAACTCATTAAATAAGTATTCCCTCTGTTCTCCAAGGTGTAACGTCATTACTTGACGTTCTCCTACCAAGATTAAGTCTCTTCCAGGAAAATATGCTTTAGTCAACACCAGGTTTTGGGCTCAAAAGAGGAGTAACAGGGTGGAACTCACCAGTCTCATATACATCTAATGGTCCTTTTGGCCTTAAAAATCTACCAATGTAAAGTTACCCCTTCTCTTTCCCCTCCCTCCTCCAAATCAGTAGTTAAAAGATGGCAATCCACATGAGATAAATCTTGTACTCTAATTACTAGTCTTATGTTTACATAGGAACCAAGTAGTTCAAAGTTGAATGTGCAGTAATTAAAGTATTTCCAGATGTGTTCAGTGATCCTACTCTGTTTTTACAGCCTCCAGTTGTCATATATTTTCCTTCTGCGGTTGTGTTAGACACTAAAGTAACCATTTTGTTTTAAATTGTGTTTTTTGAACAAGAAATATTCCCGGATGTCAGAGATGGTGTGACCAGCATCTTGATAATGAAAGCTCTGATCCAGCAAAACACTTCAAGATGATCCTAACTTTCAATATTTGAATCACTCCCTATTGACTGAAATCTCTAAAAAACCCAACAAACAGAGCAGAGAATTCCACAGATAATGTGAACCATATTGTGGAATTAAAAATGGGGGGAAAAAACTTTTCCACTAAAATCTGCTAAAGAAATTATTCTAATTTTCCTTTTAAAATTGCGCTGGTTTCCTCTTTCTTCCCTAACAGGCTATATAACATGATTATTTATCAGGCTTGTGTTTTACATCACTAAGTGAATACCAAGAAGTGTTGACTTCCAAACTTACTTTGCAGAAGAAACAGAAATAATGGTGTTATCAGCACGTGAGTAAAATGTTCTTAGCACCAGAAGAAAAAAAAAAGTGCAAAGTGAAAATCTAATCTCCACTCTGGCAATGCCTGAGCGCTCCTGCCCATCCCAGCAGGAAAATTACCAATTGAGCAAGTGGCAAAGATGATAGAAGAGGTTTCTCATGCAGAGAGATGCGCTGTAAGCAAGGGAGCACAGCTGTAAAATCGTTGGGATGAATAAATTTGTGCACAATGCAAAAAAAACCAAAACACCAAAACAACTCTACAAACTCTAAAAACCTTAGTGGCAGCTAACAACTTGACAGACCTTTTTATTTTCCTGATTGGTTTTGATAGGCCCTAATTAAAGTCCTATCTGGTAACTTTCTGTGAAATCAGAAGAGCTTAAGAGAGTCATCTCTCATGTTTTCAGTCTTCTGAGCTGTTCCCCTCCACACAGACCTACCTCCACCCACTCTGGAGATTAAATGTAACAGCCCAGACAAGATGAAATGCAGTGCTCCTACAGTTTTGTTTGATTTATTAAAAGGAGAGAAGTCGCCAAACTGGAGGAAAATAGGTCAAATGTTCTAGATCCTTATGAAAAACTAAAAGCTTTTCTCTTGATTTTCAACATTTCTTTCACATTGGTGTTGTGTGTTTTCAAGAAGACGTTAAGGTACGGGAGGGGGCTGGAGCTGAGGGAGGGGGCCTGGGTCACTTAAGGATGCCAGTGAGTGGAGGGAAAAGCAAAGGGATGACTTTTGGATTGCTGGATAAGCATCCCACAGACCAGAGGCACAGCAACGGTCTCTGCCAAGAGACAGGACAGCAGAGCGAGGCATTTCTAGCAGCAGCCATGCCCACATCTACGAGCCAGTGCTGCACCCAGCTCAGGCTCCCCCATAACGTTGCGTAAAACACTTTCCCATGAGGAACATTTTGAGGGAGGTGATTCTCCCACTGTGCTCTGCTCTCATGAGATCCCACCTGGAGTGCTGCATCCAGCTTTGCAGCCCCCAACATCAGAAGGACATGGAGCTGTTGGAGTGAGTCCAGAGATGCATCCACGAAGATGCTCCAAGGGCTGGAGCCCCTCTGCCATGGGGACAGGCTGGGCGGCTTGGGGGGGGGTTCCCTCGCGAAAAAAAA
>NW_010266220.1:51384-62084 GCF_000690775.1 Eurypyga helias
TAGTGGAAGGTGTCCCTGCCCATGGCAGGGGGTTGGAACTAGATGGTCTTTAAGGTCCCTTCCAACCCAAATCATTCTGTGATTCTGTGATTTTCTCCTGGGTATTAAAAGGGAGGTAGGGAAATGTTGAACAAGAAAAGCTATTTCCCCTCTCGTGTGCCTCTCTGGTTTCTGTGGGCCTCGTCCCCGCCTTTCTGATTTGTCACCATGTCCCTTAATTCCATTTTTCTCCATAAAAATGTCCAGCTGTCTCATAAACCTCTCTTTGCTTTTTGCTTCAGTGGCCTTATTGGTTTTATTACTCCAACTATTACCACACACTGGTCCTCTAAGGACTACATCTTTATTCTTCCAGGTGTAGACCTTGCTGTTATCAGTCCTGGGACGTCCTGCAGGTAATATTGTCCTCTAATTGACTACCGGTGGAAAATAGCTGGGGACCACGAACAGCTACTGCGTGTGTATTTTGTGATTAGCATTAGCAGCGAGCCCCTGTTTGACTATGTTCAAGTCAGTTTTTGTGCCTGGGAGAAAGAAGCAATGACATCTGGTGGTTAGACACTGCAATCAAACCAGAAAGAAAGGTCAGGTGGAAATACGGAGTGGTTTTCCTAGGGGTTTCCTGGGAAATGACCTACCTAGGAATACAACAGCTACACCAAAACTTGGAGTCTTTAAATCATGAGTTGGTCTGTGTTGGTGACTTCAGGAGGGCCACCAAAAGTGGACATAAAAATGAAATCCTGCAAAAAAATGATCATAAGTCCCCTCACAGTACCTTTGTTCTGGATTGGAGCTGGTCTTCCTGGCTCCAGGCTCCTGGGGCCAGATGCTCAAGCAGAGCCCTTTCATCTCAGACATAGCACTCTGCATTCAGCCTCCACACACTCCCCCTGACTCCCACCCCACTGTCAGTACCTAGCTTCACCCTTTAGAGGACACAAAGATCAGCGAGGGAAAGAAAAAATTAAAAAAACATTTGGCATGGAAATTTTTTTCCATCGTGTCATGTCACTTTTTGAAAGCACTAGAGATCTACAATCTTCACAAAATAACTGAAGGCTTTGGAGGATGCTGTCCCCCTGGGCCAGACTTTGGTGGCATTTTAGAGGTCAGCTAACATCTGTGGCTTCAGATTAACTTTCTTGCATGTGACAAAGAACAACTTTATCTTCAGAGCCCTACATCCTCTCACAGCTAGTCACAAGTCCATTTTCTCCATGTGTCCCATGAGGAAGCACATCCCTTCCTCCCAGGTAGAGTAGGGGAGGAAAACATCCTCAAAATTGTGATGGCAATGTCACACCCAGCAGAATAAGAAAAATAACTTTAGGCTACATTAGCTCTTGCTAGGCAAAGCTTTTGCAAGAGCAAAATCCTGTGATGTGGACAGTACAGTACTGTCTGTCACATCGTCAAGCAGCAAAACTGAACCTCCTTTGAAACAAGGCAGGTTAAAGTGATTTCTCAAAATAACGATGTTCTCCATATGGAAACCATTTTAACTCAAGAGACAGCTCTTTCACCGAGTGTATTCTTATGGTCTGTTAAACTGGACTCACAGACACGTGGGCGTACCTTTCCTATAAAATTCATTTTGGCCCATCCATATACATTCCTACAAAGAGGGTCTTTAAGGTCCCTTGCAACCCAAGCCATTCTATGATTCTATGATTCTGCTCACTCATGAGATCATCACATAAAGATTATCTTCACTGTCTTGGGACAAGACAAAATAAAACCTTTGTTCTTTGTGATTTTGTACATGAACATAAAGCAAACAACAAAGCAGGTGGGTTAAACCCATATGCCCATCCAGTTGCAAAAAGTAATAGTTCCTGATGTCATTCACAAGAAAGAACACCTTCTGCCCTACCGCTCAGCTGGTGCCAGGGCCATACATGGTTATATTCACAATTTCTCTGGGGTGATATCTCAGGGATGGAGCAGCCTCTTTCTTTGATCAGGGCACTGACTGGCCGACATTACTCCAACCTCGCAGTGGATGAGTTGTAAGTATAAAATCAACAGATAACACGAGATGAATATTTTACGCACAAGTTGAATTTATAAATGGAAATTAAAATGCTGTGTGTAAGTCAACATAGAAAATGGGGTTCATAACTTGACACACACATTCAGATTGGTCACATGAATATTTTTCTAAGAGATATGCTACAAACTCAAGCAAAAAATATGAACTCGACACAGACATTAATGGCTGATGTTCTTTGCGCTTTGTTATGCAGAAGGTGGGACTATATAATCATAGTGATGTCTTTAAAATCTATAAATACAGAGCTCCCCTTGTGATTAAATCGTCACACACCTCCATGAGGAAAGGCAGTTATTGTCTCCCCTTTATAGAGTGGGAAATTAGGCACAGCTTTACACCAGTCATAATTATCTTCTCCACCTATGGGTTCATAATGGCTCACCGCGTGGAAAAAACTTCACTGTGAGAGTAATTCATGAAAATGACCATGACTCATTTTTAACCTATCCCCACGACAAAATAGCCCAAAATGTGTAGTTGTAGATGTGCCCTTTCAGATGTCAGCGGGATGGCTCTGGAGGTGGGGATGGAAAGACAAATGCAGTCCGAGGGGGCTAGGGAAAACAGGAGGGTGATTTGTCCTGTGGACTCTCCACCATGCTCTGATTCATGTAGGAGATGGGCTCTCCCCTGAGCCAGGAGGACCACGTGAAAGGGACGTAGCTCCTAGGCTACAAGCTTTGCAGGCCTTCAGCCCAAGACATGCCGAGAGGAGCAGTCTGAACATAAGGATCCGCCTCTCATCACCAGAGGGAATTGCAAAGGGATTTTGTGCTTCACACAGCCACTTCTAAAGCGGGGAATGCTAGCTATATAATTTGGATTTCGTATGCCAAGCCTCTGCAGAGACTCTGGATTCTCATCAGAAATGCTTCATAGAAGGAAAGCCTGCAGGGAAGGGCTATTTTACTTGCTTTTGAATTTTAATAGCAGACTATTTGGTACTGTTACCAGGTGCCTGGAAATCATCTGGATTCTCTAGAGAAAAAAGATCCCTGGGAGATGCATTGCATTTGTTTCTTGTGTAATGTTTAGTATAGGGAAGGTGGTCAATACAAGCCAACATGTTTTAGTCCAGGAGTGACCAAAAGTCATTGTAACTGCATTTAACTGCACGTTAAATGACATTGGTGACTGTAGTCCATTTCTTGTGGGACAGCCGTCATTATCAGTGTGTTATGGCAAAAAGAGTGTAGAGTTGCTACAGGACAAGAGATCTTGGGATATCTGGAATAGAGGCCTTGAGTTTCCATTTTAGATTTGGGATGGAGAGGACTTCAGGAAGGAAGAGATAGGAATCTAGGGAATTAACAGTACAAAGTGTTCTGGGCTGGAGAGCTTGGGCACTCCCTAACCTGGTAAGTCTCAAATGGAAGCCTACACGGAGGCAAGAACCCTGAGAACCCTGATCCTACCTCCTTTTGCTAAGGGAAGTATGGTCAGCCTCCAGAGTGGATCTTGTGTGAAAGTGGGGAGGTTTAGATTAGATATCAGGAAGAAGTTCTTCCTGGAGAGGGTGGGGAGGCCCTGGCACAGGTTGCCCAGAGGAGCTGTGGATGCCCCATCCCTGGAAGTGTTCAAGGCCAGGCTGAATGAGGCTTGGAGCAACCTGGTCTAGCGGAAGGTGTCCCTGCTCATGGCAGCGGGGGGGGGAACTAGATGATCTTTAAGGTCCCTTCCAACCCAAACCATTTGGCGATTCTATGATTCTATGGAAAATTATGATCAGACTCAGGACTAGATCTCTGAAACACTTGACTCCAGGCCAGTTCTTAATCCAACCTTAGCTGCAAGCCTTTTGCCAGGTGGTACAGGAAAAACTGCACTGCTTCTGGGCTTAAGAGAGTTTTGCTGCTAGCTAGAGGACCGCAGCCTCCAGGGTTGTCTAAGCACCTTTTGCCAAAACTGAATTGTAATGTGGCTTATGCAGTTTTGCTTGATTTACTTTGTTCCTTTGATGTGCAAGGATTTAGTGACATGCTTAGCAATACGATAGCATGAGACACATTGCATAAAATCAAATCACTGCTGGGGCAGATGCTTCCAGATTTAAAAGCTTGATTGGTACCACAGGCACGTAGCTGCCTAACTGCAGGATGTTTTGCCTGAGAGTCAGCCTGTGGGGGCTTCTCAGGACACCTTTTAGTCCCAAAACTGCAGTAACAAGGCTTAGAAGTCATCCTTTGAACCTCAAGGTGAATGTTTTAGGTCAGCAGTAGCTGATCTGTGACATTCAGGCTGCACCAGTGTCTCTAGAAGTCTGCTTTCAGCTCTGATTCATCAGCAAGTGTCACCCTTCTCCCTTCCCTTCACCACTCTGCCGGCTGTGGATATGGCCAGGGTGACCTAGATACTTGTCAATGCCAGGCTGGACTTTACCTTGATTCACAGTTTCTAAAACAGGACATGAAACAGATGGACAGATCCTAGCTGGTTCACATCAGAACTGCTTCATGCTCTGGGACATGTCAAGTACTCTGCTAGTGATGGGCCAGCTCCCGAACATGGCCCAGCTCTCCCCATGACCCCTCACCCACCACTCAAGCCTAGGGACATGGCAGCTCCCAAATCTGAGGATGAAGCATGTGACATCAAGGAAAAAGCATAATTAGTGACTTCAGTAGGAATGAGGCATCTGCATGGTTGTTTATGAATATTCCATCTACCTATAGCTGCAGGAGCTTAAATAGCTTTCTCAGTCTGTCTATGCCACCCTCTCCTCTCCCCTCCAGTCTTACCCTACCCTCACCTACTTCATGGGATTCAGATGGACACACAGCTGTCTCTTCTCAGGGATGGGATTCATCTCACCCAAGTATCAGGATTTAGCCTAAATGACTCATCTAAGCTTTCCCTTCATGGCCAACTGAGAGACACTCTTGATGCCTTCTAACTCCTGTTTTATATACTCATATTGGGAAGGGCAAAACCATTTCTACCTGGCTATTTTGTCATATGGGGATCCTATACTGGCAGCTTAGTTTGATTGCCTAATATCTAGGTGGCTACAATGAACTGGGAGGCATCATCTTAACCATTCTATGATTCCCCAGAAACCTCCATCTCCATCACCAAGAACAACCAGAGCATGACAACAAAGAAAGAGTATCATCTCTCCTCCATCCAGCCGTGGACTGGAGGCCGAGTGATCGGAAATAATGCTGATTGCTGTAGTTTTCCACCACAGTGCACTACAGCAGCTCTTTAGGGCTGTGATCCTGTATGAGTCAAGCCAACAGGAGCAGAGGGCCGAGGACTAATCATGAAGGGCTACCAGTGTCCGTAGGTTATCACTGACTTTGAGTAAAATTTATACTGCAGGGAAAACAAAGGTAACAACCACAATCTCTACAGGAAACAACGTGGAAGCTTCTTCTAGTCACTGACAAGAAGCTTGAAATACATTCTCTAGTTTTGCAATATCTGAAAGATTCAAATGGTCTCAGTATTGCCCCTGCTCTGGTTTTGACAAGGACAAAATCCTGGACCATGCCCAAGAGCTGCAGGCACTGAAGATTGCTGTTGGGGATTTAGGTTTGAGAATTTTGTAATGAAAATCCTCCTTGTGAAATATTGTCCCAGAATCTCCTATGAAACTATGAATAAATCACACAGAATGTCTCCTAAAGTGTCCTGGCCTCTCCTAAGAGCATAGATCATATCCTCCCCGCAGAATACCTTTGTACAGATCGGACACCAGGTTCAGTTAATCATCAGACAAGGTCTGTGCGCTCAGGCAGAGCTCTTTGCTAGACCACGGTCTGAGTCAGTCCCCTTCATCGTGTGCCTGGTACAGAAATCACCTGTTTGATTGACTCATCTTTCAAAAACCCTAGCCTTTTCTTCCTTGTTATCTGCAACTGGTAAAGGCGTTCCTGATAACAGAACCATTTATAATTAAATAATTACTTTTTTAAAACAAAATCCCCTGTTTTACCCCTTATCTAAATTTCTCAATTATCTGGTCTATATTCCACTGAGAAGAAGTAATTACTGCACACACTAAAATCCATCCATCCATCCATCCATCCATCCATCCATCCATCCATCCATCCATCCTGCCTGTCTAAAGTATTTATGCTCATATTTAGGTTCCAGTTCCCAATTATTCCAGAAATCCTCCCCCCAGGAGCCTTGGGATCTCAGCTCTGTGTCTGCAGGTGTTGTATAGGAGCAGGTTGTACAGGGCTGGAGAGTGTTCCAGTTGCCTACATCTGTGAGCACCCCTGTTGGATTAAATGAGGTGGATAGTGTCCATCTTTGGGGAGCACAAGCCTAGTTTAAAACAAAGGGCATCAAGGTGTAAGAAAAATGCTTAAGAATAGAATGGGGACTGAAGGGCGTCAAGGTATAAGAGAAATGCTTAAGAATAGAATGGGGACGACAGAGGTGATAAAGCAGGAAAATGCACACAAGTAGCACACAAGTAGCGAAAGTATTGACTTAAATGTTGCATTTTTACATAATCTGTCAGATAAATGAGTAGATGGAGTTGTTAAAAGTCATCAGGATGATTTGGGGCACCCAGCAGGCTGTCTCAGCCTTGAACTGCCTGGTACAGAAGTGGTATCCACACTGGGTTCCGAGCAATCCTTGGTGTGATGTTATGAGACCTCTGCTGTCATCTAGTGACAAAAGGGAGGAAGTAGACTAAAAAACCCAGGAAAATCTTGGGATGAAACGTCAGTGCAGGTTGCGACAGGGGAAGCAAAAAACAGTGTATTTTGAACACCTGGAGCTCACTAACACCAGTGAGGTCTCACCTGTACCCACAGAGCCAGTTTTTAAGATATTTTCCCCTGCATTGCAGGATTGCTTTAACTCCTCCAGCATCGCCTACAGTCAACATCTCAAATGGGCACATCTCTCCTAACCACGGAGGCTTCGCCACCTGAGATTGCCACCACAGGCACTCTTGTGAGCATGCACCTAGGCTGTTACTATTATGTCTACTTCAGGACGAGACATCCTGCTCCCTGGAGTAGCTTATTGGTCTCCATCAGCTATAACAGGAGTGTGAATGGCAACAGGAAGGTGACACTCACCTAGAGAACAGGTCAGAATTTCTCTTGAAATCTTGTTATCCCTATCCTATTTTTTGCTGATTTTGCAAGGGACAAACTCAGACTGGCTATCCCACGGAAGAGCTGACCACGAGCTGGCTTCTTCCTTCACAGAGAGCAAGGAGCTCCTCCAGCCTTATGGGGACACATCCTGTATGGAGACATGTCCCCTGTGGGGACATGCTGGAGGCAGCAAAGAGCAGCATTGGCAGGTGGGAAACATTGGAGGCAGCAGACGCTATCTGGAGTGAAATGAGGCATGAGAAAAACAAGAGCTGATGGTGTGTGCACAGAACGAGACATCAGGAGGTCGGAGTTCATATCCCAGGCATGACCTTGACCACCTGTGTGATTTAGGACAAGTTGTTTTACCAGCGTAGTCTAGTAGCACAACAGGATACTGGTTTCCGATGGGAACTTTCCAAAGGCATTAAAGCTTGGTGGCATAAGCCACCACAGTGATGCTGGGCACAGTATCCTGCAGATACTCCAATTTCAAAGAAAATTTGGGTTTCACTGACAAAGAGCTGGTTTCCTCTCCCACCTTTTTAAATATTATGGGTGCACAGTCGTTAGAAAGGCTTCCTTTTTCATCTGGTCAGCAGGGCTGAAGCAACTGAATATGAATTTTGCCTTTGTTTGCCTTTTCCCCTCAGTACTCTTCAGCTGTGCTGCAGACATGGGTATGAAACACTACCAACGCTGTCCTGCTCTGCTGGGAACAAGCCCTTGATTCTTTCTGTATCTCTATGAATCTCTTCATTAGGTTCACAGACCTGCCAAAGGATATTTCAGAGATTTCTTTTTAAGTCTTGAATATAAAACATTAAGCACAATCAATCATTTCTTGTGACAGCTTCTTTGTCCATGAACTATTCCCATTCATTAGAAACCATCTATTTAAAGGCCACAGTGTGTGGGAGAGGGATAGGTATTAAAAAAACAAAGAAACCCACACTTCTTGAATCTAACACTGAAGCATGGTCTAAATCTCTTTGTTTTCCTGCTAAAGTCACATATTTGAGGCACAGCCGTGCCTTGAATAAGGCAGAAGGATTACAGATGCTCAACAAGGTCCCAGTACCTAGGGCACCATGCTAAGGGCAAAGACTCAGCTTTCACAGCAGGTAATTTTTTGCTCACACGATCGGCAAGAGAAGCTTGACAACAAGCCCTGAAATGACTGAGAAATGCCTTTCTGTGCCTGCTGCGGTCCCAACGTGAGCTCTGAAAGGTTGAGTTCATGCCAGGAGCTTAAACCTCAGGGGTTCTGAAGAGCATGACGCTCCTCAAGACTGGCCAATGCTGGGAACCACGTTGGGCATCAGCAGTGACACAGGTTCATGCATCTGAACAAATTCCTCCTGCTACACCAGAAAGTAGCAGAAAATCGGCTGCCTTGTCTATATTTTCAGGACAAGTGGGATATTTCTGAGCAGGATTAAAGGCTCTTACGCTGCCCTGCTGGTAAAAGCAAGTTGAGGGTGAGGACAGGGCCAAGGTCTCAGCTTCTCTTACTCTTTACGCTCCTCTGCAACAAGGAGCCACAACATCCCTTTGCCAAGAATGAGTTTTCTCACAGCTAAAGGGATGCTGCAAGAGTTGGCAATGCACCCCACATCACCTTGGAAGGGGATGCAGGGTCCCCCAACCCAAAATGGTTAATGTCTGCACGGAGAAGTGGAAAGATGTAGTACGTGGTAAACAAAGGCAGCATTTCACAGCGGCACATGATACAGACAGCTCACCTGAGGTAAATATGCCACGGGTGAATAATAAAAAGCACCCTGGCTGCTTGAATCAGAGGCTGTCATGGAAACCCTGGCAGCAAGTGGCATCGTTTTAGGGGAATTGCTTAGGAATGACAGAAGAAAGGGCATCATTTCTTGGGAGGCAGCAGGATTCAGAGATTAAATAGGCCAAGTAAGGCTGAAGTTTGGGCTGGGGAACTCTTCAGTAGGTTGCCCATGGGGACATGTGACAGTCTTTCAGTGCCTTCCCTGCAAACTGGGGTGGATTTTCCCGTTAGACCTCTTCAAAAGCGATAAGCCCTTCAGGAAAATAAACATCCCTGTGTGTTCCTACTTAGGCTACCATGGGGGAGACCCTTTGTAAGCAGAAAAGGCGGTCGTTGTGGAAATCCACCATGAGGTTTAGCAGCAGAGCATGAAGGAGAAGTGGTGGAAGTGCTCTGTGCACACCACCACCCCTCTGAAATGTGGTCCAAAAGGTCATAGTCAGTGGTGCAACCTCTCCATACCAGCACGCCTCAGTGCTGAAGGCTCAGGGCAGCTCCATGCTCCCCGTTTGATCTGAATTGACACTAACTTCCTTTTTCCAAACTTGGTTTTATCCCCACCTCATTGGAAGATCGCAAACCAGGACACTCGTTTTGCTCCGCCAGCTCACTGGCGTGCAAGCACCTTCCTCCTGGCATTCAGTGCCGGGGTTTATGTCTTAATTGGCATCACCCAAACCACTCCAGCACAAGGGTAGACAACCTGATAAACACAAGAACCTGCCCTCCCTTCGGTGCCTTTTCCACCACGCTTCCCCTTCCAGGCAGCCTGAGCTGTTTTATCACTTTCTCGAAAGGAAAGTGCTGCCGAGTCCCCAAACCTCACAGCAGCAGGGCGCTGGAGATAAGGCAGGGAAAATATTTCACTTGCAAGGAAACTGTGCTCATCTCACGCTAACGTCCCCATCCTCTGGAATCCAAGGCAATAATTACAGCAATTTGTAGATAATTATTTGTTAATTAAAAACAGGCTTGCTGGGTACAGTTACCAATTTCCTCTGCTGGCTGCATCGGGCTGCGCAAGGAGACACTGGGGGATTGCCGGTTTCGCAAAGATCGTTTGCTTGTTCAGTTTGGAAAAAAAAAAGCCCCCAGTGGGTCTTCTCCCCCCTCTCCCCACATCCTGGCAGGTCTGATTCATTCTTCTAATTCATCCCGGAGACATCCGTGTCTGGTTTTCCCTTGGAGATTTCCAATGAAGGTGACTGCCACATCCTCCCACTGCAGCTGCTAATCTAATGACCCTGTGCTCACCCAGACTCATTTCCAAACACATTTAAATTAGAAGCTCCTAAGGAAGGAGTCATGACACCAGGTTGAGGTCATGAGCCTAAGAGAGGCTCGCTTCCATCCCATGTTTATATTAGCAGCAATAAATTAACAGCATGTAGATGGAACTACAGCTGGGAGCAAACTGAAGCTGCTGGCTTAAATAGTGCTGTTGGGGGCAATGGACATGAGCCGCCCGTGTGCGCTGCCAGGCCAGAAAGCCAACCGTATCCTGGGCTGTATCAGGAGAACTGTGGTCATCAGGTGGAGGGAGGGGATTCTCCCCCTCTGCTCTGCTCTGGTGAGATCCCGTCTGGAGTACTGCACCCAGCTGTGAGGCTCCCAACATTAGAATGACACGGACCTGTTGGAGCAAGTCCAGAGGAGGCCACGGAGATGCTCCGAGGGCTGGAGCACTTCTCCTATGGGGACAGACTGGGAGAGTTGGGGGTATTCAGCCTGGAGAAGAGAAAGCTCTGGGGAGACATTATAGCACTCTCCAGTGCCTGGAAGG
>NW_010266220.1:62319-71271 GCF_000690775.1 Eurypyga helias
GGATCTATTAGTCCAGGACCTCTGGATGTCTGGCAGTCCTGGCGGATCCCCCTGACCGTTAGCGACTATATTCTGGCCTTCTTGGTCCAAAGTCCAAGACATCCCAAATGACTAGATGATCTTTAATGTCCCTTCCAACCCAAACCATTCTATCAATTACTCTGCCCTAGGCTGGGCAGTCTATGCTTCTCAGTAGCTTCCAAGAAATAGTTTCCATGACAGCTGTGAGAAAAAGTAATGCCAACATTTCAGATGTCCCCCACTAAATACTGCACCCTCACACAAAAGAAAGTCCATGGGGAAATACGGTGAGAAGAGAATGTGAGCAGCCTCCTCCTGGTTATAGCAGAGCAGCTTGGAGCAGTGGTGACAAGTATAAGCCCAAGGAATTACACAGCCATTTTGTCACCATGTGCCCAGAAGCAGATTGTTCCCATCCCCCTTAGCAAAACAGTGGCATCAGTAAGAAAAAACCAGTGATAATGGGGAGGGGAAAAGAATTAGACTGTCAATATCCCCTTCACGGAAATAATCTCACAGTTCTTAGTCACAGAGGGCTGGCTTCACCCCTCTAATTTTCTCCTGTACATGGGCTTCCGTGTTCACCTCAGAGGCTGAGCGCCTGCACCATGTGCAGAGGAATCACAATCAAGCAAAGTGGCTAGATGTCATGATATATGGGACTACGTCTTTGCTTCAGCAGCACAGCAAGCTAGCGAAGAGCTGAGATTAAACACCGGGTTAATTAGTACATTTAATTAGCTCTCAGTTATTAAATCCTTTCAGACCCTTAGATAAATCACTCAAAGTACAAAACATTCCTTAGAAATGCTATTTATTCCCCTCTGCTCTCTCCAGGTGTGTGCAGGGCTAGGAAGCTCTCACTTTCCTCCTGCAGCTTCATGGGGGAGCAGAGCCAATCCTACCCTCAAAGTCCCAATGTCAGTCCTTGAGATTATCCTTGAATTTTCACGCCTGCTTATTTCCAAATTCCCAGTTCTGAGAGCGGAAGTGGCAGTACCTGGCTAACGTGGGCAAGAGTAGGAGGGAAGGGAATAGTGTTGGAAAAAAAGCAAGGAGGAAAAGCTCCTCTTAACCCAGAGACAGAAACATTCACAGAGGTTTGTCATGACTTAGGCACTCAGCAGCTCATCCCTGTCCATGCTGCCATCCCTGTGGCTGCAGCAGACTGGTGTGCTAGCTCGGCGGGGAACAAAGAGCAGAAGCAGGTGGAGAAACTTATCACACAGTCTTTGGAGCATTGCTAGTCACCGTGCCAGCCGGACTGAGGGATAAAAAAAGCTTCTCCAGGCTCCTGTTAGCGAAGTCTCCAAGTTTGCCCCCCTCTTGACTGATTTTCCTGTTCATTTTCCTGTTCATCCTAACAGTCCATGGATGCATCTCTGTTCTGAAGTCCTGGAGCAGCTACCAGCCTGCTCCTTTTCCCTGTCATCTCCCAGTGCATGGTGGACCTGTGCTAACCTACCGCACAGAGCTAAGATCCATGGGGTCAGCTGAGCCTCGGAGAGCCCACGGCAGCCCTGCCAGAGGCTGTTCTAGTAGAGAATTTATTTATGGCAGGGAATCCTGTTTCTGACATGACCTTGGAGACCTACCCAAAGCATTTATAACTTGGATAATGAGGGGCCCTGAACAACACTGGTGAAACAAGCTTGGGTGCCTGGGAACTGATTCCTGTAGAGTCACATCTGTATGCTGTTCTCATTGGAGTTCACTGGAAAACTGATGTTTGGGTCAAGGATGGGGGTTTCAGCATTTTCAGTACCAAGCCTTCTCTTCCCTAGTTGTGATGGTGGACAAGTAATTCAGGTCTTCCAGATGCTGGTGACCAAAACCCATAGACTGAGAATTAAACATAGAATCACAGAATGGTTTGGGTTGGAAGGGACCTTAAAGACCATCTAGTTCCAACCACCCTGCCATAGTCAGGGACACCTTCCACTAGACCAGGTTGCTCCAAGCCTCATCCAGCCTGGCCTTGAACACTTCCAGGGATGGGGCATCCACAGCTTCTCTGGGCAACCTGTCCCAGTCCCTCACCACCCTCTCCAGAAAGAATTTCTTCCTGATGTCCAGTCTAAATCTCCCCTCTTTCAGTTTAAACCCATTACCCCTTGTCCTGTCACTCCCTGCCCGTGTAAAAAGTCCCCCTCAAATTTCTTGTCAACCCTCCCAGGCACTGGAAGGTGCTATAATGTCTCCCCAGAGCCGTCTCTTCTCCAGGCTGAACACCCCCAACTCTCTCACCCTGTTCCCATAGCAGAGGGGCTCCAGCCCTCAGTGCGTTTTTGTGGCCTTCTCTCAACTCTCTCCAACCAGTCAATATCCTTCTTACATTGAGGGCAAGTAATGGGAGCAAAGGAATGTGGCTTTCTCAAGGGAGTTTGTTTAGGAAAAAATAATAGTACAGGATTAAGCTGAGGGACATTCCTCATTGCACCATGAAAGATATCACACAACAATGGCTTTCCCAGTACTTCTTTGTGATTCTAATAATCTTAAATTATTTGAAAGGAGAAGGCAAAGGCTGGGATAAGATGCTGTTACTCAGCAAACCAACATTTTGAGAATAACAATGCAGCTTTCTGGAAGATAATGTTCTCGCTTTTTTGCCCTGCACAGTTCCAAAAGAAAGGTATTTAATCCTTCTATAAGTATGAACATATTTGCTTCTAGAGTCTACAAAATATGTCTGCAACAAAGCAATGTGGAGACATTTGGGAATGAAGTAGCTAATTTGATACTCATAAGAAACCATAACCATAGCCTAGGACTGTATCTCAGAGGACTGGGCTGACCTTTCAGCAGCTGATGATAGTTCTAAAATGGCTTCTCATCACTGAAAGCCCAATCTAACATCAGTTAAAATAAATTAAAAGCTATCACTGGCTTCTGCAGATATTGGATTAGAGCATATAAAACCCACTTGAATGCTGGGAACCCAAGGAAATTATCATGGTAAATCTAAATTCTAGTGAAGCCTTACAAGCTTTAAAACATCTCTCAGCAGCCCCATTAAGAATGGTTTCTATTTAGCTCATGAATAATTCACCTTTCTTTTATTCTGATAGATCACAGGATTGTAGAATCACAGAACAGTTTGGGTTGGAAGGGGCCTTAAAGATCATCTAGTTCCAACCCCCCTGCCATGGACAGGGACACCTTCCACTAGACCAGGTTGCTCCAAGCCTCATCTAGCCTGGCCTGGAACACTTCCAGGGATGGGGCATCCACAGCTTCTCTGGGCAACTTGTCCCAGTTCCTCCCAACACTCTCTGGGAAGCATTTCTTCCTGATGTCCAATCTCAATCTCCCCTCTTTCAGTTTAATCCCATTACCCCTTGTCCTATCACTACAGACCCTTGTAAAAAGTCCTCCCCACCTTTCTTGTCGGACCCCTCAGGTACTAGAAGGTGCTATAATGTCTCCTCAGAGCCTTCTCTTCTCCAGGCTGAACACCTCTAACCCTCTCACCCCATTCCCATAGCAGAGGTGCTCCAACCCTCGGAGCATCTCCGGGGCCTCCTCTGCACTCACTCCAACAGCTCCATGTCCTTCTGATGCTGGGGGCCGCAGAGCTGGACACAGAACTGCAGATGGGGTCTCACCACCGTGGAGGAGGTGGCAGAGGGGTCAAACATGGTCCCAGGCTGGGGAAGCCAAGTTTCACAATGCTACTCTCCTTTTCTTCTCTCCTCAAAAGACTCACTTCTCCTGTCTGTCACACTACAAGTCCCTCCTACCATTACAGCTGCAGTAATTCTCCCTTGAACCTGCAGGTAACTAAACCACTGCAACCTGTTCCAATACACAGCAATTGCCTGTCCCAGCTCTATGCGGGCTGTGTAGAAACTCACCTCGATGTTGTAGGCACAGATCTGCTGCTGGTCCCAGATGAACCTGCCCAGGTACCATTTGTGTAGTGACACTCCTGTTTTCACTGCAGCAGGAAATGCTCTGTGGACAGACACACGGGACAAGGTCAGGATGTACACCTTGCTGCTGCTTTTCCTTGTTACTGATTTTTCTCATCTGGAGGGTCCGTATGAAAAACCATGTTGCTCCTCAGCCCTATCATCATGACCAGAGCCACACACCAGGAGGTTTTGAACCCAGGAATCCATCCCAGAGAGGCCATTGCTGCTCAGGTTGGGACAAAGCCAAAAAAAATCTTGAAGAGAGAGCTAGGCTGCTAACAACCACTTAGCAGGTCAAAGTAGGAACTTTGCAGCAACACTGAGTGAAGGAACTTGAGGAAGTTCCACAACACTGAGGGGATTGGACAGCTCCTAGTTACAGATCCACTCAGTACCAGTATTAGGCAACAACATTAGTAACCAGGCAGGAAAGGGTTAAATGTATGCCTTTCATACACACCACAAAGGAGTTTCAGCAGAGCAGAACAGTCAGCAAAGCAGCGCAGATAGTAGGAGTGTTATCACTGGGCTGGGTCCTTCCTGAGACCCAGGGATGCTCTCAGAGGACTATGGATAAGGCCCACCCCAGGCAGAGCAAGCTTAGAGCATCTCTGAGAACTATGTTTACTCACCCACCAACCTGGGCAAAGAGTGGCACCACGAAGCTGGCCCTGCCCTGAAAGCTGAAGTCAGCCAGGCCAAGTCATGTGTTACTCTGTGACAGAAGGGCAGAGTCTCCTCTTTTCTTCATCTGTTGGGAAACATAAAGAAAAATTAGAAGGATAAGGCAAGAAGCAAGTTTTGTAACAGCTTTGGTTTTATTTTCAGTGAAGGGCTCAGAAAAAAACCTGGAAGTTGAGATAAAAAGAACGAAATATCTAAACTAGTGGTTTGATTAGGGAAAATCAACTTTCTTTATTGGAAGGAATGTGTTACATATTGTATCTCATTTCAATGGAAAGTTACTGCTGCGAAACAAAGAAATACAAATCCTTTACTTTGGAATAAAGACAAATGTGCTTCATTTCAGGTTACCAAGGTATCACTGAAAACAAGGCCAGCATTTCCTAATCACAGTGTCCCCATTCCTACATCTAAGGCACAGCAGGATGATGACTATCTGGTGCATCTAAGTTTCGAACTAGGACCTTTAAGGACACCTAAGGGCATCCTCTGATACAGCAAGAAGACTTCAAAACTGTGGGGAGTCTGTCAGAGTGAAGAACTGCATATTATTCAGAGGTTAACAAGGATTTATCTGCCTTTCTCTTCTTCCTTTTGCAAGGACATGCTGATGCCCTGCATGTTGAGCTTCAGGTAGAAGGTACAACATGATCTCCTGGTAATGTAGTCAAAAGGATGCTGAACTTTCTGGATGCTCAGGACTCCAGATCAGAAGTCCAAAACAGTGGATGCCACTGCTGGTAAAAGCCCTCACTGAAAGAGCCCTCCAAATGACAAAGAGATGCCAGTGCTGGGAAATACATCCTCAGGGCTCTCAGAAAGAGAGATGCAAAAGATTTCTACATGCCCAGCCCTGAGGGGAAAGATTTTCTGTAACAGTATCTCCAATTCCAAACTATGTGGACAAACCAGGTTTGTGTCATTGGACATGAGACAGATGAGTCAGAGGGGGCAAGATTTGATTTCTTGCTTCGTGCCAGCCCCACCCTGCTCCTTGCCTTTCTTCGGAGCCCCAGTCTCTGGCTAGATGGGGAGGATCTGAGACTGAAGGGAACACCGAGAGATTCCCTTCAACAGCAGAACTGCATAGAGCTCTTCCTTCTCCACCTGCTAGAAAGGACAAAGTGAAGGAACAGAAAAATGTAGAGGGCATAGGTGAGAAGCATCCACAGAGGAGGCATTTCAGAGCCCTTCTCCTCCCAGGCGAAGGCTGGGCATTGCTATATGGATCATCACCAAGGAGGTGATACCCTACAAGTGTAAGGCTGATTCTCCACTCTCATGCAAGAAAGTTACACTACCCGTTTGGAAGCCCTCTCCCAGCACTGCTTCCATGCTTTTTCCACAGTCTGCATGCCCAGCTGGGAGTACAGGAGAATCATTATTTCTCACCATCCTTTAAACCTCCCTCCCTGCAGACACCCTGACAACTGGTCTCCTGCCTCCCAGCCCAGACTTCATTACTAATCTGATGCACAGACAGCACCAGTGCCCTCTGGAGAGCTTTTAGAAGAACTCTGCTCTGCAGGGAAAGAAACAAAATACACATTCAGACACTGCCGTGTCTTTGCAGACACCCGCAATGGTTCCAAAACACCCAGCTCACTTAGCAGAGAGGGAGCAGAGCTATGAGTTAGCTTCAGCACTGTATGGACCCATATGGACCTACTGGAACAACCTGGGGTCATCACTGTGGCTGTGGTTCATGGTACTGACATTGCCAAAATGCTGGCCAGTGAGAAGAGCATCCAGCAGTGAAAAGAGGATGGTCAGCTCTGTTGGGAACAATTCAACGTTTGTTGGAGAGCTCTGGGAACACAGTAATCCCTGTCCCTCCCCTTGCCCATCAGAGCAGATGGGTCTGAGTGGAAAGACCTTACCCTTGTGCATTTAGACACCACATTGGTGTTACTCCCTTATTATTCCCTAAATTAATTGTTTGTCTGGTCTGGAGAGAGTCTTATGAGTCAAATAACCCTGTAAAAAATATTTTCGGACACTGTGGACTGAACAAAAGAGCAAAAACCTATAGCTGAGAGCAACAATAAAAGCACCATCTGTGACCGGGCAGAAAGAACACGTAACATGCACTGAACAGTCATTACACACTTGTTTAATTCTCACATTAAGCCAGGAGTTCCCTGAATGATAGAGCACTAATTTCCTACCAATTTACATTCTGCATCTCTGCCTGACACCGCAGCAGTAACAGCTCCTTCCTGTGCTGTGATTCTGTAAGAAACAACACCAACCTACAGCAAAGCTCGATGCTGGCCCTTACAGGAGGGATGGCGATTGGCATTAACACAAACTGATGTTGCTCACTCAGGAGCACCAAGACATGTGTCCCTGTGGTTCCATCCAGTAGTGAGGCAGAAACCTGCCTGTGTCCAGGCCGATTGCCTGATTCCTTTCAGCAGCACGGAGGATGGACTTTGGACATTTGTCCTCGTTGGCTGAGGATGCACTCCTAGCCCAGTTCTCACCAACCCTCCCTGCAGACTCCTGTCCTTCCTCTCAAAGTCTTTCTCATCCACCTGGTTGTGCCTGTGCCCCTGCTCTGCAGCTCTAATTCCTCGGGACGGTCTTTCAAGGCAGCTCAGAGCTCAGGTCTAGACTGAGAGCCACGGGTGGGGACATTGGTTTACTGGGAGCAAAGGCAGAGGTGAAGGAAGGTTCTGGCAAGCAGCATGGGGACTCTGAGAACAAGAAGTTTTTCAAGCATAGATAAAAAGCACCACGAGGGAAAGAAATCTACAAAGCTTTCCTCTTTTCTTTCCCATGAGCCCAGCTTGTAGCTTTTAAATGAGGTCTCTGGCCAGCAATTCTTTTCTTGCCTGAGACTTTGCAGCAAGGCAACGAATTGTCTCCCTACAAGCAGCATCGTTACCAAAGCTGACTCCCAGCACCTTCTGGCCCTGGAGCATCACACTGCTGTCTCTTTCCACCCAGCGAACTCCGAAGATCAATGCACAGGAATGAGACAAACTCTGACCACAAGCACAGCAGATGTTCAGCCAGTGCCTTCCCACTGCATGACTGCACAAGAGAGGGATAAGAGTGGCCCAGGCAGAGCAGAGCTGCAAATTCCAGGCTGGGTGTGGAAACAACAGTAAATTTACCCCTTTTTCATAGAATCATAGAATGGCTTGGGATAGAATGGATGTTTAGAGATCATCTAGTCCAACTCCCTGCCATGGGCAGGTAAACCCGCCACTAGATCAGGTTGCTCCAAGCCTCATCCAGCCTGGCCTTGAACACTTTCAGGGATGGGGCACCCACAGCTTCTCTGGGCAACCTGTGCCAGTGCCTCCCCACCCTCTCCGTAAAGAACTTCTTCCTGATACGTAGTCTGAATCTACCCTCTTTTCGTTTAAAACCATTACTCCGTATCCTATCACTACAAGCCCTGCTAAAGAGTGTGTCCCCATCTTTCTTTCTTTTCCCCTTCTTTAAGTGTACAAAAGCTGCAATGTCTCCCTGGATCCTTCTCTTCTCCAGGCTGAACAACACCAATTTTCTCACCCTGTCCTCACAGCAGACGGGCTCCAGCCCTCTGAGCATCTCCGTGACCTCCTCTGGACTCACTCCAACAGGTCTGTGTCCTTCTGATGTTGGGGCCCCCACAGCTGGACGCAGCACTCCAGGTGGGGTCTCAGTAGAGCGAGGGCCAGAATCACCTCCCTTGACCTGCTGGCCACGCTTCTTTTCATGCACCCATGATACGGTTGACTTCCTGGGCTGCTAGCACACATTGCTGGCTCATGCCCAATTTTTTGTCCATCAGTATTCCCAAGTCCTTCTCCACAGGGCTGTAGAGACTCGTCTTCTTGACGGCTGTTTCTCACCTGTCACTTGGAGGAGCTGGAAGAGGCAGAGGGTCACAAGGCTTAAAAAGGGACAGGAGAAGGGTCTTGTCTCCCAGCAATGCCTGCAGAGCAGAACCAAGACCTGTGTCCCCGCTTAGGAAAAGCTCAGGCTGACATAAGGCTTATCCCCCCACCAGAGAGGGACCCAGGAGAACAGGAGAGTGGCAGATGGTCCCTGAAATCCACAGCATGCCATCCCCAGACCCCGCTGCTGCTGAGGAGGGCAGCCTCTCCCTTCAGCCCGCTCCCACGGCCGGCTAAGGAGCAGGGCTGCGGCCTGGCCTGGTTGAGAGCCCAGCTCCCCTTGGTTTCCTTCCCCAGAGGCCTCAGCCTGGCTCGTCCCCAGCCTCCCTCATGCAATGGAGGCAACGGAAACCCAGCTGGGGCTCCTGGGGCAGAGGAGGCAGCGCTGCTAACTTCCGCTAAGGAGATCCCTGCCTCTCTTCCTCCCCTCCTTCCCG
>NW_010266221.1:0-49875 GCF_000690775.1 Eurypyga helias
TATGATTCTATGATTCTGTAAGTTCCATTTTGCCTACCCCTCTGAGAAGCTTTTGTCCTTTTCTACTCTTGTCAGGGCTCATTAGGTGCAACACAGAGACTGGCTGGTTTTGTTACCCTTGTATACAGGTGCTTGCGTAAAAATGTCTTTTGATGCCATTTTTCACCAAATTATATAAGAATGACTAGGAGCATGACTAGGGGATGTGCTTTCAATAACCCTCTCATTTCTTGACTCACTTCTTTCTACCATGACAGCATCCAGAGTACACATGCCTGGTCATTAAGGAAGCATGGGAATATTTTTCAGATGCAGTCTTTAGCCACAGTGTCGAGATGTCCCCAGGCAAAGACCACTGACCACAGGAGCAGTTCAGGAAGAAGGCGGCCACCTGCCTCCAAATCGGAGACTGGAAACACATGGAGAATACCATGCCATGCTCACCAGTGCATGACAATCAAGTCTTGACATCTCTGGCAAAGAAGGCTACACTGCAGCCTCTGCAAGTCCTCCTGCTAGGACTGGCTTTCCAAATTCAGGAGGTGTCATGCACCAGAATCCCAAACCCTTGAGTACTAAAGCAGCCAAGGCCCCTTCTCCCAGACTCTTGGACAAGTTGTGATGCCATTAAGCCACTTCTAGGTGATCAGCATTGCCTGTATCAGTGTATCAGAGGAGCTGCCTGGATATTTATTCCCTGTTCTGCTTCAGTCTGAGTGAACTGGCTTAGGAAAGGCCACTTCATGAACACTGGTGGTCAGAGAGGAGTACAAGCAGCAACTCTGCCAAGAGATCATAAGGGGTGGAAGGGTGATGGCTCCTGGACAAATCTGTGGCAGATGAGATGCTTCTATGGTTCTGGCATTTCTTGGAGGTCCAATACATATGGACAGCTTCCCAGGCAAGCTATGAAGCCCAATAGAGGAAGGAAAGAGGCAGAAACCCCATAGGACTATGCAACACTATGAGGACCCTCTGAGGAAGGTTGAAAAGGACTGGCCAGGATCCAGGCAATGAAGTGCTAGCAGAAGACTCTTATGTGCTGATGTATGAATCTTTCAATCTTAGACAGAGAATACATAAGGAGAACCAGCTTACTGAGGGCTGCCAAGGGTGGTCGGCAAGCAACGGTAGGGAAGAGCATACAAACACCTCTCTTGTGCCTTCTGGAAAGCACCTCTGATGTGAGGGAGGCATCATCCCATACAGTTTGGAGACCACAACCACAGCCAAATTTTTACATCTTTGACAGTATCTATTTATATTGGGGGAGTTACAGCTGGCAGAAGACATTTTGCCTCCTGGCTGGTGTGAAGGAGGTAGTTTCAAATAGTGTGTAAGCATCTGGGGAGGAGGTGGGAACTATAGGACAGTTGGAAGGAACAGCCATGATGTTAGAGTTGGGGCCATAAAGTCACAGCTGACCGTGCACATTAACAGTCCTGCTGAGACAAGGTTCACAGTGAAGAGCTGTCAGGAGGGAAGGTCAAGGTTCTGGGCAAGCTGGACATGCTCTGATGCTCTAGAGGGGATCTTTCATGTAGGCACACTGTCCTTGGTCCTACCCCCTTCTTCAAGCAAAGGGAAACCTGCTAAGGAAGGACAACCTTAGATGTACTACTTGTTTTTCTCATCCCAAGTCACAGTGGCAGGACAACTGGGGATTAAGCTTCAGCAGAAGGTGTCAAAGGGACAGCATGGGGGACAACATAACAGATCATCTTGTCCTCAGGCCTCTCTTACTTCTTGGCTTATTGGGGAGCCACTGCAGCAGGGTCTCTTCCCATAATTTCTGTCTAGGGCAAAAGGTGTGAGAGCGCCAAGCATGGGGAGGGACGGTGCCTCGTGTAAAGAGTGAGGAGTACATTTGTAGACATGCTCTTGAAAAATGCAATGAACCTACAGTTTGTTTGATTAGTGTAGAGCTGGGTCAGATGGATGAAAAACTGAAGAGTAAGTTGGTGTCTGAAGCAGAGAAGAAGCTGTCAGGAGAGACAGTGAACAGTCCTGGAGAAGGACAAGTTAGTGGTGGAGGCAGGCATGAAGCAAGCTCAAGAGTAGGGATAGGGGTGGCTTAGCATATAGGCCAAGGGATGCTTTGTAAAATTGTCAGGGCCAGAGCTGAAGCTCACATGTGCTGAAGACTTGGGAGAAGAAGGGCATAAGACTTAGGGGGAAGGAAAACTGGGGAAACTAGGTATGCAGGAAGGGTAACAGAGAGGGTGTTTGTATGGGTGACGAGACTGTTCTAACTGCTCCATTCATTCCACTGCACAGAGCAAGGCCAAGGCTTAGTTTTTGTCATGGAGTTCATAAGCTGGTAAAACCTATGAAAGACTGGAAAAAGAATAATAGTTTTCTGCCCTGTCATGTTGCTTTATCCCAGTTCCTTGTAGGGATGCTTCAGGACTTGTCACTGTAGATCTCTCTCCAGTTAAATTATTTTATTTCAGAGCTAATTTAACCTGTGGGTTTTTTGAAAGCAGTTTTAGAGACATTTTCCAAGGCACAATAGCCATATTTCTTCTAAACCAGATAGTTTTCTGATTAAATGGCTTGTTGCTTTATTCACTGCCATTTGAGCAACTGTCTATATTAGTACTTATTTCCTACCTACAATTTACATAGTTTTTTCTCTGTGGCATTTCAAGGAGCTTTTAATTGATTTTTAGTTGCCACTTTATTTGATTCACAAGAAAGGGGCATATATTGTAAAATTTTGGAGAAAACATATTTTCAGGATTTGGAAGAATCAATTAAAATTCTCACTCAGTGTCTCTCTATTCTGGAGTTTGGCTTCAAAGGAATTTCTGATACTTATCTATTGATCATATGCATTGGCAAAATCAATACCATTTCCCACCCAGGGGCTTTGCAAAACCCACTCACTCTTCATCTAAGTTGTAAATTAGTCCATCCAACCCTATCCTGATCAGAGATCTTGGCAACAGGTCACATGCTTTGGAGAGGGTGTCCAGGACCCTGTGAAATGACCATGGCTTGTGTACATCAGCCCATAAAACAAAAGATCCTTCCTTTCTCAGCAAAACAAAATTTTGAGGTGGGCCAACCAACATTTTGCTCAGGGACTGCATGATGAGACACCAAAGAAGAGGAGGTGGACGAGACCACCATCAAGCCATCTCCTCTAATTCAGATGCAATGTTCCCTTGGCTTCTGTGGAGCACAGAGTTCATATGTCTCATCCTCAAGACCTAAGTGGTGTTTCAATTTTTGTCATTCTCACAAGAATTTCATTCATCCCGAGAGACAGGTCACAACATCTGCAATACTTCACAATCTTCTTAACAGTGCAGTCAATGTTAATAACACTAACTTGCCCACAATACTTCACGGGGACTAGGCAGGATGTTTATCATAACAAAAGACAAAAATTAGGAATAAGGCATGTCAGCTGATTAATTCCCTTTTATCGTGACATCCTCAGAGTTTGGAGTGTCATATGGTGTGCCTGCCCCCAAAGATTTCTCCTGATGTACCTTTGGCTCACCATAGTGAATGATTCTCTTGCTTCTGCTGAACACTTACTGTCTCACAGCAATGTGAGTAGACATAATGGAGCGCACTGAACATCATAACTCCAGGTCATGGCATATACTGATTGTGCCTGGACTGCCCAGCTTGCGAATGATCCTTTCTGTGGTTCTTAGGAATTACAATCATGGGCAACTTGGCAACTGCCCAAATAATAAGTGTATTCATCCTTTTGACAGACACCATCTTGCCCCAGAAGAGTCCTAGCCCTCCGTTAGTAATGCCATTATTCAGAACCTTTATCTTCATCACTTTTCCCAGTACTTGCTCTGATTCTCCTGGATCTTTGTTGTCAATAAGGAGAACAGAATAGCATATATTCCAGAAAAGTTTTCTGTCTGGGTCTCAGCAGTAATTCCTGATGTTCTGTTCTCCATTATGACCATCCAGGAGATTTGAGATGATAGTTTTAGAGAAGGTTATACTTAATTAAGCATCTGTTTTATATTGGAAACTCATTGTCCATAAAGAGAAACTAGTGAGTTAGCTCAGATGTAGACATTCACATCATAGATATCCCCCTATCATGAGATAGATCTCTCCTCCCATGTCCCATTGTGTTGCATTATCCTGTGAAGATGGTGCTTTTTCTTCCAGCTGCAGGCTAAGGAGTAAATAAATGCTCTGCCCATCACAGGTAATATTCTGGAGCACTGACTGCTTTTGTACTTCTTGACCTACACACTGCTCTATACCTTTACTAACTCTCAACTGATCATGTATCTGGATGGCTTATGTTCAGCTTTACCTTATGCAAAAAGGAATGGCAAGAAACAGCAACTGTTGTCTATCAGTCTGATTTCATGGCACAAAGTTGAGATCCAGGTACAGGTGAGCCCCTCCCATCTCAAACAGGGGTGTGATAGAACTAGGAAAGGCTTGAACGGTTACAGGAATGCTGACCAAAGATAGAGAAGGGCGTTGGTATAAGGAGTTACTGAGTAGGCTGGGATTCTTCACTGTGAAAAAGAGATGGCTAATGGGCATATGGGAGAGGTCTTTGAGACCAAGTAGCTAATAGACAGTGGAGAAGAAGTTACAATTTTTGAGGCAGCAAATTAAGCCAGCTGGTGACATTTAAAAAAAAAAAAAAGCCAAAACCAACCAACACTGGATGTGATTCTTCAAACAACCAAGATATTGTCACAACAAGCTGTGGGACTGCAGGCTACACCATGTGACAGAAACTAAATGTTTGCATGCAGTTTAAGAAGAAACCATGGAGATTTATAGAAGAGAAAAAAAACCACTGTTACTAAAACCAGCACCTCTACCTTAGGCTGAGGAAGTCCCAAATCTGCAAATTCTTGATCTGGGAAATTTTTCAGGAAAAAAAACTACATGCATGTTATATTCTTGTACTTTTCCCAAGGAATCTGCTTTTGTGCAGTGTCACTGATGGGCATGAGCCAAATTTGAAAATCTATCCAGAAAATAGTGAAAATTAGTAAACAGATGTAAAGTAAAATCCAATTACAAAGGTGGTAAAAATGAAAGCAAGGGACAGCTCAAAGGATCAGAAATATGCAAAACCTGAAAAGGAGAAAGGCAGAAGGAAAACTGATGAAACTCCTCTGGAAATGCCCACTGGTCCCTGAGGGCACGCAAGTAGCTGGAGGGAGCTTCCTAGAGTAGTCTTGTCTGGAGAGGCAATGGGGCCAGGGATGAGTAGTTGGCTCCGCAATCACCTATGGTGTGGATAGCCACATGCACCTGCTTGTCCCATGGGCAGAAGCTTAGCCAGAGCAGGGGGTCAGTGATGAGGAACCTAATGACCCTGTGGACCCTCAGGTGAGATGGATACAGATAAAAAGAAGCATTGTCAGGAGTCTCTACAGGACCTGAAGGATGACTTGCAGTCTTGAAGTACATTTTCACCAGGGTCTGCCTCTCACCACAAAATGAAACTGTGTGAGGGGTGCTGTGAACAACACTGTAAGCACACTCACCTTCACCATGTAATGGCGGATTTTTCCAACCAAAGTCCCAGTCTGAACCTGAAATAAACTGAAGTCTTGGATTTCCACCTTCCTTTGCTAGTGAAGGGTCCTGCCGCCCTCTGACTATGCAGCAATACAGGACAAGGAAATGGAGCAATCAGACTTTCTTCAGACCCAGTTTGAAGTGAGCCACCTTGGTGTTACTTGTCCAGATAAAATGGTGCATTGGGCCATCCAGGAAGGACGTTGAGACTGACATCTAACAATGAAGCATGAAGAGTCAAAATGAGAATCTGCACAAATGTACACTTTTCTTCAGTAGGGCCTGTTGTTATAGGACAAGGGGTAATGGATTTAAACAGAAAGAGGGTAGATTCAGACTAGATATAAGGAAGAATTTTTTTACTATGAGGGTGGTGAAGCACTGAAACTGATTCCCCAGAGACATGGGAGATGCCCCATCCCTGGAAACATTCAAAGTCAGGTTGCATGGGGCTCTGCGCAACCTGGTCTTGTTGAAGATGTCAGCGGTCATTGCAAGGGGTTTGAACTAGAGACCTTTAAATGTCCCTTCCAACCCAAACTATTCTGTGACTCTTATCATTCTACAATTGCTCAAGACAGAAGAGCAGGGTGAAGGTAATCCTTGCACCCTGGAGGAAACAGGAGAGTAGAGAGGAGATCACCCATCCCTGGTAATGCCAAAACACTGCCAGTCATGCTAAGGTCCTAGAAAACGGCCAACAGCTTAGAGAGGCATCCAAGGAGGTATCTTGGATGGGTGGAAAAGAGCTGTTGATCATAATTGATATTCAAGCAGTCCATGTAGAGGTGCTGGGCTTCCACAGGGGAATCTGAGGATGCCAATAAATGACGAACGGAGCCAGGCTAACAGCCCATCACTGCCTGCAAAGGAATCACTCTTCCCTGCTTTCTCCACCCTTCTGCTGCTCCCAGCAACAGTCTTGACTACTATTTTCACAGGCCCTTTTTTTTTCCCCCACTATTCTGTATAATCAGTGAATTGAACTAGTCCATGAAAGCTCTGTGGGCACCAAGCTGGTTCCAGGTGGGCAAAAAAGATGTGGAGAGCAGACCCCTACTTTTGTCAGCAGTGAGCTGTTAGCTGAGCTCACACCACCTCATGGAGCTTCCCCTGAGAAGATCCAGCCCCAAACTGATGTGTGGCCTGGTAGCCAAAGCCATAGGCTAGACATTAGGGCCCCTGCTCAGACTGAGCCCTGCACTGTCAGCATCTGACCCTAGGTGAGCTGAGCTTTACCCAAAGCATCTTGAATTCAACTCCATAGTCTTCAGTCTGGTCGTCTTTCCAGTTAACCCCGTTGTGTCTGCAGCTGCCAGGTGCTGCATTGGTATGAGCTGATAATTTTGCAGGTATGAACAGCTTGTTACTTCCAAAGCATTTAACACACATCTCATTGCTTATGTGCATTTTGATAGATGAGTCAGGTTTAGGAAAACAAAATCCAGGGAGTTCAGCCAAGCAAGGACTTTTCTGCTCCTTCCTCATCCTCATCCAGTGGGAGCACGTTCCAAGTGTGGGATCAAGTCCTACATCATATTTGAACTCATGTGGCTTAACAAATACTTTCAGGAGTTGTGTTTTGAATCCTTTTTGTTTGTTTTAAACCACAGTTTCCTGGCCGCATTGTGTGGGCTAGTAGCTAAATACACTTTCTTTTGCAATCAGCTGCGCACTCCAGAAACTGCTTTGTGAAATAACCAGGGAGAAGACAAAGAGCAATGCAGAGGAGCAAGAAAGTGATTAAGAGGAAATACAGAGTGAATATGACTGCTAGAATTGTGTTCTGAGAACAGGAATGAATGACATCTGAACAGCTTCACATTAGTCATCTGCTATTTCTTAGGCACATAAATTTAAGTGGAGTAGAGCCTGGGAGGCTTAGAAGCTAAACACTGTACTGAAATGAATAAAAAAGAGCAGAACAGAAATAAATTTGGGCTGAGAGGGAAGGTAGGAAGCACCGATGTAGTGCACACCCTGGTGAAGAAGATAAAAGGGGCTGAAAACATTACTATTTAAGCTACAGCTTAATAAGAAACCAAAGAAAAAGTTATAAAAATCTACCCATATAAACCCTTCACACAAATTTAGTAACCTGGGCTCTGGTTTCTGATTTGCATTGTCTTCCTTTTGCAGAGGGAAATCTCCCTCTCAAGGATGGCGCGACTTTGAGGTCTAAATTTGCAACCGACATATTTAAAACCGGGTGAGTGAAGAGCGAGCGTGGGTCCCGCTCCAAGCGCGGACCAGGGCCGAGCCCCGGGGCCGGGTTTGCCCGTTCGCCCCGCGCTGTGCTCTGCTGCCAGCAGGTGGGAGTGTGACCCCAGGGATCGCGCGAGGATCTCCCGGGGGCCGCTCCAGAGGAAACCTCTGGGAAAGGCGCTCGCTGTCTGCGCTGTCCTAGCTGCTCACCCTGCCGCTCCTGGAGCCCTTTTCTCCCCGAGCCACTCCGCCTGTGCTCCTGAGCTGGGGCGCGTGCAGTGCAAGCGCTTGCAGGCGGAGCTCCCGCTCTCCTCAGTAGCACTCACCACACAAGTCAGTGTAACTTGGAGTTTGCTTTTCCTCCATCACATGGAGCACCTCCATCCCAGAGAGCTGGGGGAGATGGGGTGTGATGGGCTAGTCCTTTGCGTACGGTTCTTCCAGAAGAGTTGTCCTCCTGCATCCTCATGGCTGGGACACCCAAGTCATGGGCACTGTCAGGTACCCCAAGGCCTTGGGAAAGGTGTTTTCCAGGATATAATCTGGTACCTGTGCTTCACTGAACCACCCAGGTTTGTTTGCAGTGGGACCAGGAAAGCATCGTATGTGCCTCAACCCACCTCACGAAGAGACACGCCACATTACAATGCTACATGGTCAGCTGTGGCAGGTCCACTGGATGGCACTGTGTCCCACACTCCCAAGCTCTCCTGGCAAGTCACCTCCCTCTCATGTTTATTCCCCAGACCACAGGTCCCAGAGTCCCCAGGTCGGGTGCAGCTAGTCTGCAGGTCAGCAGTAGTCACTGCACCGCCTGTATTGCACTTTAGGACAGACTTCCTTTAAAATAAACATGGTCTTTGAGAAACACTAGTAACTGAGAATCAGTCACTGGTTGCAAAAGTATGAGCAGGACAACATGCATCCAAGTTCTGATACAAAAACATGTACTCTCAATATCATAGAGACAGTGGTCCTGCTCCAATACACCGAAAACCTACTCCTTCCTGTATGTACTTACATCAAAAATGGGCTAACAAAACAAATATATGAAGGTGGCACTGATGTAAATAGACATTACAGCCTCCTCCCCTCCCCCACCCCACCCCACACCCGGTCCCCTGACCTCTTCCAAAAGGATTATTTTAAGCAGCTCAGTCCCCAACTGTGATTCACCACTTAGCCCCACAAACAGGATACCAGGATAGCTGGTAAACCCAGAAGGGGAACATGTGGCTGTGATGACATTGTGACAGAGAAATTTAAGACAGAACAGTCACTAAGAAGTGCCTGGGGAGCCCTCACCGCTCCATCTGGACTAGAAACACTGTAAGGTGGCTACAAAGAGGACCTCACTGTCTGAAGGGATGCTCCAATTGGCTCCTTTGCCTTGTTATGGCACAGAAGTGCATTTGCAGGGATCAAAAGCAAGGCTCCAGTAGATTTGATGTCCAGGAAGCTCCGGCTACCCCTGGCAATAAGACCCCCAAGGGTGGCCCACTTGCCAAGCTACTTCGCAGGAAAGATGACGCTCACACACTCTGAGGGGTGCAAGTTCCTTTTATTTTTGTCTGAAGACAGCAGGCAAGAGTCTCTTCAGACACTGCAAAGGCACTGAGCACAGAGCCTGGAAATTATCATCTGTTCTGCAGAGCAGGACCATGGTGGGAGCTGAGAAATAGAGGACCATTTGCATGTTAGGAGGATGGGGTGCATGGGTTTGTGTCCAGAGAGCAGCAGTCGGAATGGGACACATAGCTATCCAGACCAATAAAATCTGGCAAAGGCAAGAAACAACATGTCTACAAACACTTGTCGAAATAATTACCATTTGTTGCAGCTGCTCTTCATTTAATTATATTAACTTCCCTTCACTAAGGGAAGGTTCCTTCATGGCAGAGAAGTTCATCACTGGGAACAGGGCAGTTGATGAGACATCATTCAGCTTCCAGCCCAGGCAGGGTTCATGTCTGCTTTTCTACTGTGAACCCAGGACATACTTCTGCTTGCACCATGTACAATGTTTAGATGGCCAGCCACATGCCTTACCTGCTGCATCGAGCCTGGGAGAACAAACAAGCAGGATCTTGGCTTTGTAACCCATTGGTTGGATGACTCCTGTGAAGGCGTTCTGGACTATTTAAGTGTTTTGTGTTATTATCATGCACAAAGTCTAGACTAAATAATTAATTAACTTGTGAAGCAATACAGTATCATCATCAACTCATTGAAGTGCTGGTGGGAAGGAACCTCTGGAGATCTCCAATCCAACCTCTTGCTGAAAGCAAGACTAATGACAGAAGGTTTCCCATGGTTTTGTCTGCCTGAGTTCCCAAAAACTCCAACGATGAAGATCTCTTAACCTCTCCAAGTAATAAGCTCCCTTCAAGCAGAATTCTGGGTTTAAAAGGAAATCCAAGAAGCTGATGGAAAAAAACTGAGGTCTGCACAATCATATCAACTCTACCAGTCCAGCCCCCACACTGGTGCTTTGACTCTCCAGTCCCATTCAGTGTTTGGATCCAGGAGTAACTACTGCAGGGTGCAAGCCAGAAGCAGGTTACCCACCTTGGCCCAACCTCTCCCCTCTGTCCCTCTGCCCCACTCCTGTCACAGCATCCAACACTATGTCTTAACACAAGAGGTGGAAATAGGTCCTGGAGAAATGTCCTAAGGCTTGGGAGGGAGACCAGAGCCCAGACTCAGTCACCACCCCATGTTCCCAGCCATACCTGCTCTTTCATAGCTGAGCATGACATTCTCAGCACCAAAGGTTCAAGAAGACCTGAATACCCCTGAAAACACATGGAAAAGGAGAATTGGGCCCTGTTAACCCAGCTGAGATATGCTGTGCTCCCAGTGCTGTGCTATGCCTGCAGTAGACTCATTTCTCTTGCTGGCACCTCTGCCTTTCCTTTGCCTTTTTTGTTCCTTGTGTATAACATCAAATGGGCCTGAGCAGGAGGTTTTTGCAGCATATTACACCATGGACTGGAATTGCCAGTATCCAGCTCTAACTCCACAATGAGGAAGACCCAAGGACATAACCTAAGCACTACAACACGACTTCAGGGCTTGCATTATGTAACTGTCACTGAAGAATTCAGAGGAGGCAGCACAGAGCTGAATTTATCCCTTTCACTTTAATTTCTGGCATTTGGTCAGCCAGATCCCTCCTAAAAACCCAAGAGCTGTGGCAAGCAAGAAAACTGTCTCCACTGTCAGCACCCCTTCTTTGTGGAGGCTCTTTCGTTGAAGGGGCTGGTGTAATGATAAATGTTGTGTGCTGCTTATCAGCTCTGAACACATAAAAATTTCACACGTAGAGAGGAAATGAGGGCGGGGCATTGTGGAGGGGGGAATAATGGGCCGAAAGAGGTAGTGGTCTGTCCTGCAAGGATGGGTCCCCAGGGCAAAGGGTGCACAACTTGTCCTAGATTATTTTTTTGCCTTTTTCTTTTTTTTTTCCTGAGATCCAAATGTATAATTGCAGGAGAGGACAAGGGGTAAAATAAGCCAAAGACTCGTAACTGCAGAGGCCGGTCCCTGTGAGCAAAGGGCCACATGTCTCCTTTTATTGCCAGCCATAATTCCTCCCTTGGCTCAAAGGCGGCTGTGAAAAGAGCAGGACTGGTTCAAACTTCCTTGGGGTCTCCGTGGCAACCCGCCCTGCAGGAGCCTTTTCTTCCTTTCCCCCCTTTCCTCTTTTGTTGTTGTTGTTGTTGTGTCATTAAAACTTCCCGGATTGAATCCCCACCAGGCTTCTCCTCAGGCACTGCACCAGACCTCCTCCCTACCTCCAGCCAGCTGCCCTTGCCTTTTCTCATCCCTTGGACCAGCAAAGCTCCAACCGAGCACAGGAAAGCCCACTCCAAACTACCCAGCCTCAGCTCAACAAAGCCTAGTCCCAGCTCCAGCTCAGGAAAGCTCAGCCCAGCTTCCCATGGGGACATTTGTCCCATTGTCCCCAATTTGTCTCTCCCCAGAATTTATTTTTTATAGTTCAGCCCAACATCCTCATAGTCCCTGCCCATGGCAGGGGGG
Organism: Eurypyga helias; assembly: GCF_000690775.1. Classification (NCBI taxonomy): domain Eukaryota; kingdom Metazoa; phylum Chordata; class Aves; order Eurypygiformes; family Eurypygidae; genus Eurypyga; species Eurypyga helias. Next base: position 11,788 of record NW_010266221.1, read on the forward strand.
TTGGAACTGGATGATCTTTAAGGTCCCTTCCAACCCTAACCATTCTATGATTCTATGATAGTGATCAAGCAAAAAATGTGATTCTCTGATCTTTCAGGCTGAGCTGTCTCAGAAGGGACATGGGTCAATTCAGACCTGGCATCCTTGCTCTGTTGTGCCTGCAGGTAGCTGAACCAGGTCAAGTCTGAGCAGAGCTCCTCTTGCATCAAGTGTTTGGGCACAGCAAGGGCTGCTGGGGACCTGTGGAGCACCATGCCCTTGGACAAAGTCCTGGCCATGCACAGCAGTGCCAGATCCAGCAGGGTCTCATACCCACTCTGCAAATGCAGGTGATCAACCAAGATGCAAAAAAGACTGAGATCCGTGTCATCAGTCCCTACCTTTGACAGCCCCACCAGCATGGGAGCTGGGGCTCCTTGGGGACATGTGGAAAAGGAAAATACATTGCTTATACCTGCCCTTAAGTTGTACTGGCTGTGCTGGACTACGACACTTCCCTACTGGTATGCTCAGGACTGGGCTGTGAGCAGATGGGCATGATATACATGGGCACTGCAGCCTGGGCAGGTGGCAGAGTCTCAGCAAGAAGGTCTGCAGTCCTAGCAGTGCCCTGGTGGCGGTGTCTACCATTACCCACAGCTGACCAAACAGCCCAGGAGATACGCAACACTGACATAAATGCATGCAGCTGCTTTTGCTCCAACAGCACAAGCTCTGCCTACATCAGGGGACCCTGTCATTTCTAGCTATGTCGTGGGAAGTCACAGCCTGCAGCAAAAAATATTTGATGCCATTTTTTACCGCGTATTCTCCAGCCTCCAGGATATTGTTAGGCTAGAGTCCTGGGGCGGGAAGGAAGGTAGAGGAATGACTGTTCCCTTTACTCTCCATCCCTTCCCCTAGTCCCTGGGATGCATTCCTACAGATGTCAAGGTAGACAGAGCTGTCTTCAGACAAGCCCAAGACCTAGTTTCTTCATATGCTCAGCTAGTCCAATTAGTCAGATTTACTGCAGTTGTGAAAGGCAGCTCAGTCTCTCCCATACAGCAAGGCTGCCCTCAAACATATCAGGTGTAAAACTGTTCTTCACTGCACAACTGCAGAGACACAATGTGCACTAGCTTTACAGTGCTTTTTACAACAGACCTGTTTCCCAGAAATTTCTGGGGCTTGCCTTGAGGCTGCTTCCCCACTGATCTGCACATGCACATCCACCCTCAGCCATCTATGCTTGTTCACATTCACCTACATGCAGACCACATACACAGACATTGGTAATACCCAACCATCCTAGTCATACCTTTCCTGTATTCTGAGCTATTACTGCAAATTGATGAAAAAAATCACATGAATGTGCAAGAAATCCTTCTGACACATTTTCTACTGGGAATCAGCCTGACTGAAGCTGCTCAGGTGAAGACTGAACAGAACCCTAAGGGTTGTTTGGAAATAATTTTCCCATTAATGCCCGATGGCTGATGGGACAGGTGTGCTACTCTACCAGACTCAGATCTACCCTTACTTTAGAAAAGAGTAGGCATGACTTGGAGGGAAAAATAGAAAGATAACAGAGAAGACCTTAAATCTTCCTCACAAGTACTGTCTTTTTCTAAACCCATTGCTGAAGTACTGTGGGCCAACACAGTTTCAGGCAAATTGTGCCAGTCAAACATAACATTTATGTCCTTGTATTTACTGAAGTTTGAGCTGGGTTTCATTGCTAACTTTCTGTTTTCCAAGTTGTTGTAGTCAATTAAAAAAAATCGTATTAGGACTTCATTAGGTGATATTTTTTTTCTCAACACCTCCATGGCAAGATAGAGGAAAGATCTGAAAACCTAACCAGAGTTTGAACTGTGAGGTGCTAAAGGAATTTAAGTAGGTGACAGTGAAAAAAGAGGGTTTTATTCAAAGTCTGTAACAGCTCCAGTTCAGTGGCACTGAGATGAAGTGTCCTTAAAAGATTTCTGTCTTACTGGCAATGGTGGAGGGATCAGCAGTCAGCATTCCCACTTCAAATATTTCCTATGATCTCCTGGCTGCAGAACAAGATACATTTGAATAAAAGGAGAAAAACTAAACCGTGGGGAGCACCATTTATCATTCATTCTGCCCTTCAAATACAAGGACTGGGATTCCAGTTGTTCAGTATGTTCAGTAACAGCAGTACTGTTAATAATAAAAAATATTTTCATTATTAAGTCTGTGATTTATAGCTGTCCCTTGATGTTCTATCTCAGGTCTGCACAAACAGAGGGTGAGGCAGTTTCCTCCTGAAGGAAACAATAGGATACACACAGAAGCAATTATTTCCCAGATTTTACAAGCAAGAAATACAGGGACCTGAGCCTTCAAAATCATATGAGGAGTCATCGGCAAAATGGAGTTTGGATATGACAACAGGTACTATAGCAGGTTACTCCACCAATGTTTTAAAAATGTAATCTTCTTTTCTAAATAAAAAAAAACGACCACCAAAATCAAATAGAATCATAGAATCACAGAATGGTTAGGGTTGGAAGGGACCTTAAAGATCATCTAGTTCCAACCTCCCTGCCATGGGCAGGGACACCTTCCATTAAACCAGGTTGCTCAAAGCCACATCCAGCCTGGCCTTGAAGACATATAGAAGTCACAGTCCCTTGGTCACAAGACCTTGCAGCAAAAGTTTGGTTCAGCACAGGAAGATAAGAAATATCCTAAGTGCAGGATTTCCATACCATGAGCTTAGAATAGTTTGTAAAAAATTGGAGTGAGGTAGGTCTATTTGCAGGGGAAAAAAAGCCATAAAGTTATTCCTAAAACATTAAAAACAATGCTAAAGGGTTTTGCTAAACTCAGAGTTTTCTATCAGCATCTTCTCAACTGCCAGCAGACCTTCAAGGTAAAGACTGACTTTCCTCTGTTATACACCTGTGTCTTCAGCAAAGTGGAATTTTAAAAAAAAAATCAAGTAGAAACTACATCATGGTGCTCATCTGAACAGGTGAAGATCTGTGTTCCTGTAAGAGTGGACACTTTTTGCCAGTGGTTGCCTTTCCTGTAGGCACCTAACAACTTCACACATCAACTGCAGCAGTAACAGGCATGCTAATGTGCAAGGCAGCCTTCCTGCACCCTGCATGAGCCATGAGCTTATTTGGATAGAGAGAGTATTAGGCTTTTCTGGAGTAAGCATGGAGATGAGGAACCTAACAGAAGTGAGGGATAGGCTAGGTTGGTCCATGTCAACGTGTTGGAGCGTACTCCCTCTGATCACTGGTGTTGGAGCACAAGAAGATATGTGGAAATACACAAAGACGTTCCTGTCCAAAGATCAGAAGTGATGTAATATCTATTGAGGCCTTTCTTTAAATCACTCTGCTCAGGTGTTAACACAGGATGACTGTTTCCAGGTAATGAATGCCTTGGTGTGCCCAGCTAACATGAACTGAGATTTGAAGAACCAGAAAGAGGAAGGGAGGACAGTCTGTTAGAGCCAGGGGGAACATAAGGACTAGGAGAGAGGTGATTTGGCAAAGAAAACTGAGGAAAAACTAAGTTTAGAGAGAAATTATAGTCTTACCAGTCATATATTAGCATCAGACACAGCCCTCAGAAATGCACGGGATTTCAGTAGTTTAGGATGGGAGGATCCCAGATGGCTCATTCATGATTTGGGGAAGGATTTCTGCAGTTCTTCACGTGCTTTTTAATAATGATTTACTTTAGGACTGATGGTTAGAGCCATCAAAGGACTAATTTGCTATTTTACCTCCACTTTACATACTAAGACCAAAATTTAGGTTTTCAAAACAACTCAGCTGCTTTTAAGACTTGAAACCCCCTAAAAGGCAATGGTCCTGAGGGATCCACCTTCTCAGTTTCTGTTTCTGGCCATTCCCAGAAGTGCCCAAATGTGTGATTCAACATCTAGCATGAAGCTAAGCTGCCCTCCACCACTGAACTGGAGTCAACCTGCAAACCAAGTGCTCTGATACCATTGCTAGGTGCTGCACCATGGATCACAGGACTTGCACATTCCCTGCCTCCCCCAACACACGGAATTAGGCATCGAAACCCCTTCTTGTCAGGTTATCCCAGGTCATCCATCTCTTGCCCTTCGCTGTGCAGTTTGAGTCACCTTCTTCCCGTCATGCTGACCATAGGTTAATTCCACCAAGGGCAGCTGAACCTCACCAGGAAGGGTATGAGTTCCTGGTGACTTGCACTCATCAGTGGCTCGGTGTGTTGAAACCCATGGTGAGAACGAATCCAGGAGACTCCATGGTCCCATCACCTTCTCCAGGCACTTGGTTTCTTCCTGCTGGTAGATTCTGACAGAAAAAGGAAGAAAAGCTAAAAGAAGGAATAATGACAAACGTTAGAGCACTGAGGGAGAGGCATGTTTTCAATGTGATTACAATGCTCCTTTGATGGAGTGTTGTTGGAATAAACCAAAGGATCCCTTCAGATGCTTTGGCACCTACAGTGGTTGAGTTTGCAGTACCACAATGTTAGCACAATACAGAAGGACCTTTATACTGACATTGTAAAGGCAACAAGACTTTTCTTGAGCAGCCAAACCTCTAGCTTCCTCAGTTTTTTTCATTTCTGGTCATATTGAAACTGGTCTATAAGAGTCAATACTGTCAAACTAGGCAGACCAATGTGATTGAAAAGACCCTCAATAAATAAAACTGTCAGTCAGCAGCACAAGGAGGTATCTATGAGTGAAGTTTTGAAATTGCACTCTTTTGGATAACTGTCATTTGCTCTTAAAAATTACATTTTAAATTAATGTTTGCTGTAGAACTTATAAATATTTGTTCAGGCTAGCATGAAATATCCCCAGGATAATTTTAGCATGTACGCATCAGATTTTCATTTCACAGCAGAGAAGACTGAAAGTAAGTCTGTTCATTTTACAGACAACGTAGTCTTCATCCCTGTGAGACAGGTCATACTCCTTGGTGAAGCATGCCTGCCATTTTAAGGTTTCAGGGATCTAGTCTGATACAATCTAAGACACAACTGGAACCTGCCATTGTTTTTCTACTCAGTTCAGTGGGTGAAACTTGGAGCTGACTCACTATGAGTCACATGTGAACAGACAGAGATAACAAGGACCTTCTACTCACAGGATGTCATGGGATCTCCAAACCAAAGCACTGCAGACACACTCAAATCACAGCCTTTTCCCAAAAGGTAGAACAACATTAATTCCGCATGATACTGGGACAAATACTCCTTGATGTTCAGAGCAGACAAAGAAAGAAATAGATGGGAGAAGTTAAAAGGTGTGGGAGGACAGGCAACTCAAGAAACTTCATTAGATACCTGCTAGTCTATAGAGACCTTTCCCTTGACTTTGATGTGCTTGGAATCAAATCTTTACCAACATGCTGTTCATCTTTCAAAACCTGCCTGTGGCCACATCAATATGATGTTGGGTTGTTACTAGGGCGTGGATGGGTGCTTTAGCATCTCTGCTGCTTTTGCAGTGCAGCCCTTCCCCAGGCAGCACTGAGATTGCCCAGTGCACAACAGCATATAAAGTCTCTAGGGTTTGGGTCTTGGGTCACTTTCCCCAACTTGGTTGTCTACAGAGGAAGCAATTTGTAGCTTGTTATTGGTTTAATATATAAATCCTAGCCTCAAGAAATGGATAAAGAGCACTCCCTAATGTCTGATGGACAGGAACATCCCAGCCACCAAGATCTTGATGATGGTCTCCAACCAATCATTCAAATCAGATTTCAAAAGCTTTCCCCAGTCGGATTTCTGCAGTGTTGGGGATATTTGGCCTCTTCCATGGGATACCAGTCACCTGTAGTATCACCTGAGATATCTTGCTTCAGAGTCTCCTTTTGCTGCCTCTTTAACAGTTTGACATTTTGATGACAGAAATTCTCTTGCTGCATGCTTTTAATCTATATTCTGTTTATGCAACTCCAAAACATCCACCAATAGACGTACAAACCTGTGTAGTGATTTAAGATCTGGTTTTGCTAAATAGACTTATGGGTTCTTTAGTAGCAATTCATATACTCCATGGCTTACTTTAGCCAATAAGTTAAAGTGCTTAGCACCGGAACCAGACAGGGACACAGGACCAACTTCATCCATCCTGCTCAACTCACTCAACCTTCAGAAGAGGTGGGTCACATCTTAAGGGTCTATTTGGAATAGTTCCTGTTCCACACTAACCATGAATTGTGATTAAAATTTCTTCAGGACTGTGTAAGTTGGCCAGGTCAGGCCCATCCCAAGGTCCGTGTTGCATAGCTAAAAACATGGACAACAGTTCAAGATTTGGGGAAGATTTCCAGGTTGTGTTTAATTTAATGGAACAGATTAAATCCATGTGTTTCCAAATGTTAATTTGAAAATCATTGCTTTCTTAAACTCAAGTGATTGCATTCATTAAAACATCACTGGTTGCCAGGTAAGAGATTTGCCAGGATAGACTACAGCAAACATACCTTTTGAGATTTGAAACCCCACAAGAAAAACAAGCCATGTTTAACATCTATGATGTCATAGACAGCTGGAAAACCCATTGGACTATCCTGGAGAAGCTTGGCCTCATAGTCCTTGCATCAGATTCAGAGACTGATGAAGAGGTAAGGTGCAGAGTGAGCTGCTGGTGGATGTCCTCTCTTGGATGCACAATGGACAGGAAACCAGTTACCATTTAGAACAGCTCTGCACTAACTCAGTGTCCAAGCACACTTAAAATCTGTAAGAACTGAGAATCAAGGAAGATAGAGGCATGAGGCAGGTGCATCCTGGTATTAAATAGCAACAAGGAATGCATCTGTACCCAGAGCCTTAATATCAGGAGAAGGTCTGTGAGTTTCAAAACTATCAGATGTATTGGGCTGCTCAATATAGGACCTTGGACCTCTGTAATAGCCATTTTTTTCTGCAATAAATTGATTTGCTGGCTACTCCTAAAGCACCTAATTTCCAGGTGATTATAAACTAGGCAGCTCCACTGCAGGCAATAGAGCTGTGATTGTTGAGGATGATTTATAAGCAAAAGCATCTTTTTTGACTTCTCCCATTTCTGTCAAGCCATCCCCTAGATCTGCTACTCTGACACAACAGCACCTGTAAAAACAGCGTGTCTATGCAATAACAAGGATTTTCAAGGAAAATCTTTGTTGGGTCTATTTGCAACATGCAACCTCTTTAGAGAAGTAATACTGCTTGTGATTTTTTTTTTTTTTAATAACATGTAGGGGCTTTTTATAATATTTTTGTCTTTCTGCATCCAGAGATGCACTTCACAAGAAATTCATTAATGGGACATCTTCTCATCTTTCTGCTCCACTCTCACCATGGCATGGCGTTTTTTCTCAATAGAAAAACATGCTGCTACTGCTTCCCCCTCCATCCATCCCACCCATACACTTTGAAAAACCTGAGCAGTGCGGATTTCATTTAAAGTTTATAACGAGTTTTCCCCACGTGTCACACGAAGACTTTCAGAGGGTTATTCTGCCCCTTTGGTGCTCACATTAGCTCTGTCTCCTGCAAGGGTTAGTGTTCACTTCCCTCTCCAACTAAAGAATAAGTTGTCTGTCTCACCCCCACCATGAGATTAAGTACAATCACAGTCACCCTTCAACCTTACCTTGCAAAGTCTTGCCATGCCAAGCCAGAAGCAGGGTCTGTGCATCCTGGGGTTCTAAATGAAATTTTAAAAACCCAAAATTTAAAAAAAAAAAAAAAAGAACCACACCAAAAATCTCCCTGCCCCAGTAAAGTCTCTTGCAAAGAGGGTTTGTCTGTGGAAGCAAGGGCTAGGAACAAAGTTGAGGGGTGGAGGGGGAGGAGAGCATGATTGACAGCCCTGAGCTGAGACTCATCCCTTACCTTGGGCCATGCGGTCTGATTGGCTGCCTGCTGACATCCCCAAGCCCTGCACTTCTTAATAGACGCTTTTGGATGATCTACAGGGAAAAGGCTTGGAGAGGTGTGTTTCTGACAAGCCAGAAAGTCATCCACACTACAAGGGACTTCGTTTAACTCTTCTTCTTCTTTTTTTTTTTTTTCCTGGAAGGAAAGGGATTCTTCATTTTTCACACTTAATGTTTTTCTGAAAACTTCGCTGAGATTTTCCCCTTGCACCAGCCTGGACTAATGGATTACCACCTGCTTGGACTAATTTTATGTTTTCTCTTCAATGGCACAAAGGTCTTAGCCGGTTACCCAATTTGGTGGTAAGATTTCTTCCCCCCCTTCCCTCTTTCTATGATTGATTAATGAATTAATTAATTATTAGCTATGGGATTTGTGTGTATGTGTGTTCCTTCCTTTTCACCCTTCACCCTGCTGAGCTGGCCACAACTGCAGGTTTGATTCTAAGCATAATCTCTTCAGATTTGACCAGTAATTAATTGAAAGTTTGGGGGTTATTTTCAAAGGGCAATGTCTAGGTTTCCCTTTGCGCAAATGGAGTCTTCCCCATCACTCTTAATTTCTCCATTTTCATTACGGTAGCAATAGGCATTTGTTTTAGATGTAAAAGGATGCATTTTTATTTTCTTGTGCAATAGGAATTTTGTCTGTTGCATGACTGTGTAGCAGGTATTTTCTTCCTTTCCATTAAACTGTGATCGATCCTTAAAAAAAAAAAAAAAAAAATCTTTTTTTTTGGCTGCTGCAGTTTTTGGACTTCTTTCTCTTCTTTTGTTGTATTCTGTCATGTGAATTTAGTCCGGCAAATAAGCTGAGAACACAAATGGCACCTGAGAAAACATTCATAAATAAAATTCCTCAAAGATGGATTTTGTTCTTTTTGATTATGGAAATGTCACTTATTTTGTTGCACCAACAATAAAAATAATTTTAAAAATAACTGGTTACATCTTATAATGTGTCTGATAAGAAACCTGAGTTAATTACTTTAAAAATAAATGTAACAGTACATAAATAATTTTATTAACAAAATGTAATTGGAAGCACTTTAGCACAAAAAATACAGAATAAAACATTTCAGGTCATTTAAACAGAATAGACAGCGAGTTGCATAACAGAATACTTCAGTTAATTTCTGTCTTTATCGTGCAGGATTTCTCACTGGAATATATCTTGTTAAGTTTCTGTATGTGCCAGGTAGGGTCTGTAAGCTTAATGTTCTGGGGGAAAGAGGGACATGGAATTTAGTGCTACAGAAATTCTTAGGTTATTTTCGCTTTTCCAGAAGTCTTTTTCTTATTGATTACTGAATTAGATCCTTTCAGTGCCAACATGGAGATGGCAAGTAGTAGGTGGGAGTGAATTTAGAAATGGACTGCCATGTCTGGGAATATTTAGAAATCAGAAGGGAAAAGATGATTTTTTTTTTTCATAATCCGCTTATTACCATGGACTTTGAGAATGAAAATGTGCAGTTCCAGAAGAGAAAGACTGACAATACAATGAGAAGTCCATGATCAGGAAGCATTTAAAAGCTATGCAGGTTCATTAAATAGCTAAATCACAGGTTTTCCTGAAAAATTAAATTATTTCCTCACCCTGAGTGTGGCTGCTGTACTTCGGGATCTAAGCCTGGGGCAGTGGAGCCTACTGAAATATAGACAGCATCACTTTGATTCCTTACATCCCTTTTTTCCTTCATCTGGGGACCGGCATGTCTGAACGGGGGTGCATGGTGGGTTGTAGAACAGGTCAAAATTGCTTGTCTGGATCTAAAGGCAAGAATCTGCACGGGGCAACAGTACCTTGCCATGACATCAGCTCTCCCAGGGTCTCACCAGCTCCTGACCTGTCTCCGGCTTTGATATAAATAAGGATTTAACACCCGAATCAAGGAGGGTTTTGACTCTCAGAGCAAGGAACCAAAACCTTCCTGATGAAAATGTCTGGTTCTTTTGCCTGTGAAGTGAAAATGTCCCCCTGAGCAAAATGTCTCTCCCTGTTTTCAGGAGAAGATGCTGCAGACCTGCAGACAAGTTCCTGCCCTATGTCCTTGTCTTTTCCAAAATCCCTACAAGTTCACCCGAAATGAACAATACAGAGGACATGTAAGACAGAAGCACTGAGGGCATGGCAAGCAGCATCCATGGGAAAGGAGAGAGTTGAAAAAGCTATGTGCAGAATTTCATTCAATAGATCCACATCTACAAGATGTGGGTTTTGGTTTTTTGTGGGCTTGTTTTTGTTTGGTTGGTTTGGTTTTGGGGTTTGTTGGGTTTGGTTTTTTTTTTTGAGATTCTGGCAATACCAAAGTGCCAAAGTTTCTGCTGCACTGAAAGGATGAGACAAGATGCTCCATGTAGGTTTGAGAGGCTATCAGAAACAGCATAAGCTGTTAGAGGTTTCTTGAAGGCTGAGGGAGAAGGGCCAGGGCTCCCTGACTGCTCAAGCAGAGACAATGCTCCCCACCAAACACAAGAGTTAAATATCTTCTTCAGTCCCACTGAAGGTTTTGAATACCTGTTCTGTGGAGCTGAGATCTTATGTACACTGTGCTCTAGCATGATGTGATATATAGTCTTAAAAAAAGCGTCCTTTTCCACTCGTCTTCTTGATCCTCTGATCTTTAGGCAGGCACAGAGCAGACGAGGGGGCATGAGTCCTGCTTGCAGGGTTCAACATGCCCAAAAACATGTGGAGGGAAGTAAAGATGGGGCACACCTACCAGCACAGCCCCTGTACTCCTGCACCCCTCAGGCCAGACTAGACCAGAGACCATCAGTGCTTCCTTATCTTCAGCTAAACCCATGTCTGCTAAACACAAGACCTTCAGGAAGACTGTTCATCTTGCAGGACCTTATGACTGCTGACAGATAGAGCCCTGTCCTGCTGGAGCAACATTTCTGGGCATTTTTCTACCAAATAGGGAATATTTTGGCAGCAAAATCAAAACAGATCATTTCTGCCTTGCGGCATGAATGGGAAAAACATTTATTCCCGTAGTGGGGAGGAAGTGTCTGAATGTGCACAAGGAAAAGCAGTGCAATGAGAATGGGGTCTCAGCACCTTGTAAATGGGTTGACGGGAATAAACCAGCTGTTGCACACTGCAGTCTGACAATGCCAGCAAGCACAACATCGATGACAGTGTGGTGGAAGGGATAAAAACAAAAAAGATGAAGCTGCTGAGGGTTTTCATTGAGTTGTATTTTTATTGAAGACCCACAGAAGGATACTGGTCATCTGGTTATATCTAGAGAGAGAGCATAGCTCAACAGAAACCCTCTGGCTTGCACTCCATCATATTGGAGGGTGGACCTGGCCCTTGGTCTCAGTCGTGAAGTGTGATATGCAAGGCAGTGAGGATCAAGTCACCAAGTCCATCAGGTCTTGGCATGGGGAGGAGTCTGGACAGACAGTATGCAAAGGGAAGAACTTTTCATTGCAAACACAGATCTGCAGCGTCCAGGCTTGCTGGTGGCAGTGGGAAAGTGGAGCCCCTTGACTGCAAAACCAAGAGAAAGTTTTGCAGTCTAGCTTGTTTGATTGCTAGCAACTCCCTGACATCATCCTGTCCCTGACTAACTACGGTTTTCCCAGGCAAGGGGAAAGGATAAGGGGTAGCACAGACTGTAGATGTAACCTTCAGTGAACAGGGGTGGTACTTTGCCATAGGTCCAACTTTTCTTCACGTTTCCTTCCTATTACAGCAGTTAAAATGAACAAATGGGGCACAGATGGGAAAAGGTCATCTAAATGCTGCCTGCGAGAGTGCTGACAAGAGGGGCTTAAGCCAACAATAACTTTCTCAGATATGTGTCCAACACTTACGCTGTCTGGGTTATCGCTGCTAAAAGAGAGGCAGAGAAGGAAGAGATGGAGAGACGTGGGGAGGCCATGGGGACCAGGACTGCTGCTCTTACTGATCCTTCAGAGGTGGCATGGATGGAAGCAAAGTGGGCAGCGAGGCCAGGGCTGGCACCCCAGCCCTGCAGGCAGCAGTCGTGGGTCATACCAACTGCCTTCTTAGGTGCCAGAAGAAGGGATGATGGTGACACCAATCACACCTGCAGTCATTTTTTAATCCCAAAAACCCTAGTGACAGCATTGATAACAGAACGTCTGAGTCATTGAGGATGGGGGGGAATCAAGGTATGAAAGTGTCCTGGTCAGTGCAGTGTATAGACAGGGTAATGGATGGGCCCAGAGGTTTCTGGTAATGCCCTGAGAAAATTTACATGAAAATCCGGCCCATGGCCTAAGCTGTGTCAGTGCAGGCCAACAGACATATTGTGGCCAAGGCAACAAATAGAAATCGCTTTCAGCATGCTATTATGTGTGGGGGCTGAAGAAGACAATCAGGGAGACAACTCCACCTATGAGCTGAAACACCAAATGTTCTCCTCTTCCATGAGCATCATTCACCAAGAAGTCTTGAAAACCTCTGATGTGTCTCTAGTCTGGAGAACAGAGACAGGCTGGGAGTCATTGGTGCAAACAGGGAGTAAAAAAATCAGTCCCACTCTTCTCATCATTCCTCAAGACATAGTAGTAATAGGTCACTGCCTGTAATTGTGATTATCACCAAGTGTATCTGCCCACCCAGCATTCACTGGCCTCTAAGCTGATGACTTGGCAACTGGAAAATGGCTTTATCCATCATATGTTATTAAATCTTATTTCTATCCCTCAGAAATGTTTTCAGGGGAAGCAGGAGGCTTTGGCAGCTGTCTGAGGAACCCAGTGGCCTTGGGCCCCTAGGAAGAGGCAGACAGAAACTTTAAAACATGTTCTCACTGGTCCCACAGTAGCTTCCTCATTAGGAAAAACCTGTATGTGAAAACCATTTGCATGTATATGTGGTCTGAAGTGACATGTAACCTGTCTCCTTTAGCTTTCGCTGTCTCACCTTGCTAGAATGAATAGGAGACTTCATTCCCTTGGCAGGCTTGGTTTTTTTCATTCTCTGAATGTTCAAAACATTTATATCCTGTAGCTTGTGTTTTGTTTTAGGCATGTGACCCTTAAAGCTTTATTCAAATGGAATAAAAGTGCAGTGCAACATCAGACTATGAGAGTGGATCTCCTGATGTAAATCCAGCCACTGTAGCACTACAGAGGAGAAAAAGACCCCACATATATTTTTCCTACAGCTTACAGTACAGCCAGTTCTGAGGAAAAATGACTAAGATAATGATGGAGGTTGTCAGTGACAGAGCTGATGGCACTTACTGTGCAAGCCCAGAGGTGCTGCTCTGGCTCCTGCTCTGGCACATGGACCCAAAGTACTTCCACCAGCAGCCCATGCTGCACATGAAATTCTGAACTGGAAGAGCTGACACATAAACCACGTCACCTTGTGCTGATGCTGCTGCAGTGGTGTTAACACCTGCCGGTGGCTGGAGGGTGATGCCACAGACTGCTGCCCCTAGATGTGTCAAAGCTTGTCTGCCAGGGCTGTAGGTGAAGCTACCTGGGGATTGCAGTGAGGTCGAGGGAGATGAGGAAAGATGCTGGGGTGACATGGCTGCTCATGAAAACAGCTGTCACAACCTAAATGGCCACAAACATGCAGTATCTTGTGGTTTAAAATGTTTTCTTCAGCAGGCAGCCAGGCATGGCCCATGGGAATCCATATCAACACACTGCCAAATGGGATGGTTAGTCAAGCTGGAATCAGATTCATCATCTGTCCTGTAGAGCTAACACAAATGGGTATCCCTAATCATTGCCGGAAGAGAGCTCCCAAGGATGTACAGTCTTGTGAACCTCAGCATACCTCAGGTCTTGGCAGAGTGTTAGCATGGCCAGGTGGCCTCTCCTGTCAGTTTTCTTTCTCCCCTACATGGCAGAGTGCAGTGCAGTGGAGTCCTGAGTTTGGCAACAGCTTCAAAATGCTACTAGAACACAGTAGTAGAGAGCAATAAGAAATGTATGTATTTCCCCAAATATCAGGAAGACTCATTCCCTTGAAAACTAGACACTCATCCTCCTGGAGTGCCCCAGCCCCAGGGATCCACTCTGTTCCACAGGGCCAACACAAGCCTAGAGACAGATGAACACAGGGAGAAGGGCTCTGACTCACACAAAGACTTAAAAATGTTTTCTCTCTTTAAGCCAGAAATCTGTTACCATCCTTGTAACTGAATTCACAAGTAAATTTAAATGGCAACAAAGAGCTTTTAAGAAGCAGTTTAATTTCAAACTGATTGCTTTTTATTTGAATCCTCCATTAAAAGCAGCATCTGTCAAAGTGAAGCACCTGGCCAAGGGACCCCATGTAAGAGCAGTGGAAATTCTAGGGGGTACTTCTGGCCACCTGGCACTCTTAGCTCAGGGCTGACTGCAGGGTGTTGGGGATGCTGGATGACACCAACCAGTGAATTCACATGCCTGATGTTCTACATGCTGACTGGCTTCCCCAGTTATACATCAAAACTCACCTTGATATGGTCAGGTAGAAACTTCACACCCCACCAACACCGCTTTGTACGTGCAGGCAGGGAGCAGGTGACGGTGGTTACCAGCAGGAAAATGAACACACAAGTGGGCTCCTCTCAAAGAAAAGGAACTGTGCTGAGCTACTTCGGGAGCAGTGTGGGCAGCAAATTAAGGGGAGCTGTCATCATCTGTTTGGCATTTGGAACACCTGTAATACTGTCTTGGGAAGTGTCCTCCCTGGCAGCTCAAGAGGGATGTAAACTGGAGAGGGGCCAGTGGGTGCTTCCAAGACGGTAAGAATCTGAGGCACATGGGTTACCAGGAAAGGTGGTGGGACCTGTGCTCATTTAGTCTGGCCAAAGGAGATTGAGAGCTGTTCAACAGCAGCTTATGGCTTCTTGAAGGTCTCTTACAAATATAATAGAGCCAATCTTTCCTCTGTAGTGTTGAACAACATAGAAAAGGGCAATTGCCACAATCTGGGACTTGAAAGGGTCGTGCTTTCACGAGGAGATGCTTCTTGCTTCAGGGTGGTGTGGCCCTGAGTCAGGTGTTCATGGAGGTGAGAAGTCACTGTCCTTGGACATTTGCAAGGACTCAACTGCACTAAGCCCTGGCAACCCTGGGCTGGTGCTGGGGAATGCCCTGCTCTGAGCCGGTGCTTGGACTGGAGACCACCAGGCAATATACAGTGCAAGGAGCAACACATGTGACAAGGAGAAACCTGATGGTCACTCTTGTCACCCGTGCAATATGCTACACATCTTCTGTGCCCAGATATGAGTCATTGCCACTCCAACTAGGTCCTGAGAGGTTTTTAGCTAATGTTGTGTCACTGCATTTCTCTTGGCTCTGTTCTCTCCAGCTCCTGTAGTGCAGTCACTGCTCTACGGGGTTGTAAGACAAGGAGAGGTGTAAGAATGTCTTCCTCCGTCCCTGCAGGTACAGTACAGACCTGAGCAGGCTGAGCCCTCAAAGGACATGTCTCTAAGGTCACTAAATCACTTATGACTTTAAATTTCATAATTTAGCTGAGACACTGAGGGAACATTTCCACTTCTGTCCTGGAGGCCAAATGTATGCTGCCCACATATTCACCAGGGCTGGTAACCAGGAGGTAGAAGATTATCTTCCACCTGACACTGGTGATAGGGTCTCCATGATGCTCATTAGGCCCTTCCACTGACAAGTCAGACAGTTCAACCTAAACT
This sequence comes from Eurypyga helias, assembly GCF_000690775.1. Taxonomy (NCBI): domain Eukaryota; kingdom Metazoa; phylum Chordata; class Aves; order Eurypygiformes; family Eurypygidae; genus Eurypyga; species Eurypyga helias. The sequence goes on from NW_010266221.1 coordinate 27,347, forward strand.
ATTGGCTAGATTTTGTATGGAAATGCAGGAAAATGTCCAAGCAGACAGTTTCAAAGAACTAAAAAGCGAACTTCAAACATGGAATAACATTAAAGAATGATGTTGTGCATTGAAAATATGCAGATATAATGCACAGCACTTTCAATTCTTTCTGTCATGTATTCAACTGAAAACTGTCTTCATCTGATGTGTGCTATAAATCTCAGTTTCTAAGGCTCACCAGCAGATAGGCCAGCCATCTAGAAATACACCTCATCTACTGTTCAGACATGGAAGCTGTTGGTCCATCTGCCAACCGAAATCTCAACATGAGCAAGGGTGCAGTACCCCTCTTGCATCATGAGAACCAAGCTGCTTTAATCAATGTATGCTTAACCTATAAAAATCATAGTCACTTTGGTTAGCAATGGTGTTTGCTTAGATTTGTCTCACTGCTAACACTCTTAGCATTGTAGATCCAATTTGCATGATTTGTGTTGAGCCAAAGTAGTATCTATGGCAATTTGGCTCAACTTGAGCCTGTTTTGAAATTTTTGCCAGGCCTGAGTGAAACATCCTAGGCACATTTAGTAGGAGTCTTAGCAGCTGCTAGTTGCTGTCTTCCCACTGACCCGTGTTTGGCTAGTTTTAATATGGAAATTTATGAACATTAAAATAGAAAGAATTCTGGATTCAAAGTCCAGCCATGCAGCAATGTGGACACACCCAAAGTCCTTGATGAAAGTTAAGGCCTTTGTCCACACAAGAAATACTTCTGAGTAGCTATTACCATTTTTACAACATTATGAAGCTCATGCCAAAGGCTTTTTGAAGAGATACTTGTGGATTTTATTTGTGTGCATATGGACATGGATCATGTCTCAGGATATATGGTCAAACCCATAATTAAAAACGCAGTGGGCTGGTGTTCCGCCTCTATTTAAGCACACTCTTGCTCTCGGTGTCCTAAAGGCAATGGCTCTGAATGGAACTTGTAATGGAAATCGTGCTCAACCTGGCATAGCTCCAAAAAGTTTTAAGCTACTCCTCAAAATACTAATCTATAGCAAGAGAATTGCAGTGGGATTTATCTCCCAGGAAGAGGGGATCCTACTGTATGCAAATCACCAAGCACAGCCTGCTGCTACCTCTCTGTAAGGTAGACCACCAGGAAGTCTATCTTAGGTCTGATCTTGGAAAGGATGAAATCACCTGGTCTCTTTCCTCTGTGGGTAGATGGAGCCACCCAATGACTGCACACTAGGCACCTATTTTCCACTGGCTGTTTCCACTGACAAATTGGATGTTCACCAGCTCCTGCAGGTGTCTATAATCCCATTTTTCTTCAGTTCCCAATGCCACTCAGTGGATCTATGAGTGGTGTTCCTAAAGGATCTGAAATGAGAAGGATTTGTCAGGAACTTGGCTGTACAATTTACATATCCCATATATAGACAGTTATAGCTCATGTTCCTTAAATGATTCCAACTTTAATTTTAGCCTTCTGTTGGCAGATGCAGTATTATTTTTGCTGACTGGATATGAGGTTCATCTTGTATCTATGAAAGGAAGTGCTTTAATATTACTCAAGTTTGTAGGTGATACTGGGTGCAATGAAAAGCTTCTGCTACCAGGGTATATTATTTAAAATTGTTTAGTTGAAGTTTTTAGCATAAAGGGCATATCTGGATAGGGCATAGACTGAGAAACAGTGTGTTATGATTAACAGTGCCTGTTTAAAACTATCTGTGTATTGACTGCACACAATTTATAGCTTTTCCTATGATAATACCTGAAAAGAAAGTTTAGGACTTGGCATATCTTGAGAGTCTCCACCTCTTCCAGCCCAGGAGCCCTCTGTTTCTTATCACTTACTCTGACTAGGAGTGTAGTCAGGACTCTCTCAAAATACCAAGCTAACCACAAACCAGAAGGCATTTGCAAACAACTGGGTAAGACAGTGGTCCTTTACAGATATATCTAGTCTCTTTGTTTAACACATTACCCTAGCTAGAGGGTGCCTGTTTCCAGCTCATACATCCAGCATATTTAGTAGACAGACCAGGCTAGTGCCTAACACAGATTAGTCAGGAAAACCTCCGCTGTCACCTAAGAAACTGCAAGCCATCCTTGGCTGAAAGGGCTTCTACATCACAGGCTTGAAAAATGGAATATTTACCCTGTAACAACAAAATGCTAATCACCAGGACTGTTAGTGTAGTTTCTTTGCCAACTCTGAAAAGATGAAATAACTGCACTTTCATGAGCTAATTTGCAATGATAAAGGAGCCAAACATTTTCTAATTCCTTTTCTAAAGATAGGTTTCCTGATTTGCTAATTTGTCTTTTTCACCATTCTCTGAACCTGTCTGGTTTTAATTACTCTTACAAATCAAGTCTACCTGGCACCTTTCCCAGTACTTGCACCTTTCATTTTTGAACAAGAAACACTTTCCCTGACCCCCTCTAGCATCGCATTGGCTCAGACATCAGAGATCTTTCTCCACCTTTATAACAAATAGACTGTCCAAGTTTAAAACAGAAAGGATTAGTGTTAGGTGATAAAACCTTTATTTTTAAAATTCTGATCCCATTTCTATGTCTCATAGTCATCCAGTTTTCTTGCAGTTACTATCTAGAAATTTTGAAGAGTAATAATTAAGAAATATGCAATGATTCTTGAAAAATGTCACAAGGGCTTTTTACAGTTCCAGTGGAGTCCTAACAAGTGCCACTCTACTCATTCCCTACTACTCTCACTGGAGATATCTGCAGCGCAGGTAGATTCATCTTAGTCAATTACCTTACTGGCAGTGGCACATTAGCACCTTGTTTTTCACTTGCAGAGGTCTAAAAGGAGATGAGTGTCTATTTTACTCCTTGGACTATGGTGGCAGACCAGGACAATGGTCTCAGCTGAAATGTCTGCCGTCCAACAGATGACTCCCACAATACATCTGGGTCCAGACTTATCTGCAAACCTCACAAAATCATTTCTTTTCTTGTAGGAGATACTGTTTCAGCCTTCAGCCCAGATTTCAGCCCTTAGCACAGATATCCCATGCCTCATGTGCAATTCCCTCATCACTGATCAGTTTTTCACCTGATTCCCTACTGCTGATGCTTTCAATACTTGCGGGGGGTGTGTGTGTGTTTTCATAGTTACAAAATATTTTTAAATTCTTTAAATTCTAACTGATTATTGCATTGTATGTGCTCTGGTGTCATCATCTTTGGTAACAACTAAATCACCTTTAATAAATTTTTAATTAAATTCATCTGATTTCTGTTGGACAAGTAGCTTATGTAGTACAATGAGTTATGGTTATATGTATATTTTCCCTTTTCCTTTCAGTTTGTTTCTTTTTTTGTTTTGTTTTGGTTTTTTTTTTTTTTTTTTTGTGAATCTCCTAAAAATAAGATCTCCTTTGTGGGCTTTGTGAGGCATGGCCTGTTGCTTCTGTTTGGTGAGTGAGAAAGCTGAATGAGTCTGGAAGCTGGTATAAGCCCTTATCATAAGCGAGCCTTTGCCTCAAAGTAAGGAAACAGTTGTGCAATGTTCAGGATCGTAGTTTTGGAGTCTTAACTTCTAACAAAACCCCTGAAGGAATCTCACCCCATGACCGCTGGGTGCATGTCTGCAGACTTCATGGTCTTATGAACAGTGGTCTCATACCTTGGGGGAAACCCTTCTTCAACCCTTGGTCAGATATATGAGAGCCTGCACAACAGCACTGCAAGGAGAAATAGGAACCGCCAGGTAGTAGGGAAACACACTAGTGACAGCACTCTCATCTACATGCTCAACAGTTTAAGTTCTTGAAAAACAGACTTTTATACCCACAGGACACAGATGAGTCTTCCCAGATGTTCAGAAATTATTTTACTCCATTTAGTGCAGGTGTTCCCAGAGCCTAGGCAGACACGCATTGCCATGGTGGTGTCTCCCACCATACCACTACTACTAATGCTACTCCCCTTACCTGCACTGCAATAATTACTTTTGTTTAGTCCAGTTCAGGTGGGCTGGCTCAAAGAAGCATAGTTACATTCATAACAAAATAATAATACATCATCCATGATCTTGTGTCACTGGAGCCCAACCCTGCCTGAGTTTTAGTCGAGCTTCTTTCATATTCCTTTCAGCCCAGCAGCCTTGTAATCCAGAAAGCTGGACTGAGGAGCATGGCTTGGTGGCAGCTGGCGAGGCTTGTTCATGGATTAAGTTTCGGTGGAGAAAACACCTGAGTTATATTTTGAGCCTTGAGACCTTAGCTAGTAGTTGTGTGTTGGTTTTGCCGCATGGGTGAAACTATACACACACTAGAAAAACAGCTTTCTGATGTGATTTTGAATACTGAGAATTGAAAGCTTGCTGTTAACCCATGAGAAAAGAACAGTCGGGTGTAAAAAATCTCCATGGACTGCTGGAATGACTTACATTAGAAAACTTTTCTCTAGGAAAGGATGTTCAAATAACATTTGCTTTGGAGCTGTGTTTTTAGCCTTTGTTTCTTAAGTCGTATCAGGCTCCAGGGTATCACTAATGAATTTTCAATAGCAAGTCACCAGCTCAGTTCTGTCTGATATCACACATTATATCACTTAATAGAAGGTTCCCAGCCCTACACGCAGTTCCCCAGGACGCTTTAAACTCCATTAAGCTCAATACAGGTGGTATTGGCCAGAAAAAAAAAAAAGCCAGATCCCCTGTGATTAAAAAGAATACATTTCTGGGCAATAATCAAAACTTTAAGAACTTTTTTTTTTTTTTCCCAGATTGATTTTTCTCTATTCCTGACCAAAAACTCTAGGAGGAAAGGCTATTTCCCATGACTCCAAATCAGATTATTTGTTAGAAAATATGGAAAAGGCGTTTTGTTTACATTGGTAAGAGGCTGGCAGTAGAGTTTTGCAAGTAGACACACTGTTCAACATATTTAAAAGGATTGCAGTGGGACAACAGTGATGTCATAAACATGCAAATGGAACACATTGCTCAGAATGGTCCAGCATAAAGGTGGCCACAGAAGTCAGGAATGGATAACACTAAATGGATAATAAAAAGGCAGATTAATTGCAAATGATAGAAAAGGTGATAGAAAAGTTCTGATAGGAGTTTTTGCTGGATTTGTTCTCAAAACAAAAAACATCAGCATATTATTATTTCAGGCCATGGCTCATGAATCCTGAGGTCTGTTTTTGGTCTCATCATTGATTTCCAAAAATGTTACAGAAAATGAGAAAAACACACAGACCAGCCAACAGCAACAAGGAAACAGAAGTGTTGAATGGCTTAAGATGAGGTATTGTCTTGGTTGACAGGAGTCAAAACTTAGGTTTGCACCTTGGAGGACAATTACATGTGAATACAATACAGATCTTGCAGATCATGAATGATGACAAGAGTGTGCCTAGGAAAAGATGTTTATTTCTCAAGATAGAAGAACCTGTTGTGAGTTAAGCCAGGTAGGCCGTTAAGCACCACACAGCTGCTCACTCCCTGCCAGCAGGATGGGTTGTAAGTATAAATACTATTGGAATGAGATAAAGACAGTTATTAAACTGTAAAGCAAAAGTTGCAGATAAAAGCAAAACAAAATAAGGAATTCATTCACTACTTCCCATTGGCAGGCAGGTGTTGGCCATTTCCAGAACAGCAGGGCTCCATCATGTGTAAGTTACTTGGGAAGACAAATGTCATAACAGTTACTTGGGAAGACAAATGCCATAACTCCAGATGTCCCCATTTCCTCCTTCTTGCCCCAGCTTTTTAGTTACTTGGTAATTAATCGCACAGTGGGGCCTCTTCAGCATGAGTCAGCTCCCCTCCAAAATTTCTGTCTTCTGGCCAGTTCACGATCACTTCTAGAATTCCTGAGTCATCAGGGTTTGTCATTCGAGGCATTGTGTGATCAGTGTGACCAACTTACTTCCATGTAGCATCGGTTGCATGATGCATAGAAGAGACTCTCCCTTTGAATGTCCAGCCCAACACAGGCAATCAAGGTGAAGAGAGGAACTGTGCTTCAGCAACAGCTAATTCTGAAGTGGTTCAAACCACTTCATAAGCTGCTGGTATCTCTTATTCATTTGGAGTGTGTAAAGCCCATTTCTCACATCTTGTCCCATCTGGACTGCCCAAGGGCTACCACACAAACTATCTCCTGTTTAATCTGTTGAAAGGCTTGTTGTTGATCCCTTGGATTTAAAACTAACTGAGGGAAGTGTGTAATTAGATTGTGGATCTTGTATCCAGAAAGCACTGTGGAGGCTACAAATAACATGGGGTGAGAAGTGGCTTGATGAAAATCACTGAGAACCACTCCACCGGTAGTCTTTAATCATGACAGTCCAGAACTCAGCTTCAACTCAGGAAATGCCACAACCCATCACTGCTGGAACCTGCATATACTGGGCAAAGCCATCTTCTACCCTTGCCTTGTTTCTCATGGTGTTTCCATGAAGGAGGCAGAACACTGGTTACATTGACCTTTTGTGCAGACCCAGTGTGTCAGCTCATTTGATTATTTTCTGCAATATTCATAGCAGTTTGTGTCTCACGTCTTTCTAGAGCCAAGTACACCTCCTCTCTGAGTGCTGCTTTCCTCTCCATGGAAAGAGGATGGCAGAGACAGAACTTTTCATCACAATAAACCACCAGGATTAGTTCTAGATCTGTTTTTCAGAAGATTCAATTTGTCTTTTCCATGTTGTATCTGACATAAACCAAAACTGAAGATCCAGTTCATCCAGATGAGACAGAACTAGGTGCCTTAGTCTCAGCTACGCTGCCTGGGATGGGCAGAGCCATGTCCCCCCCTAGGCCAGGGCAGGTCCTTCCTGGGGTAACCTTCAGCTGTTTATAGGAGCAGTATCACTCCTGTTATCTTCAATCCTGGTCTCAGGACACAGTGAAGAGCTCTCCAAAGCAAGGCAGCCCAGCCATTCATCTTAGATCACACCCCATCTTATGGGATAGCTGGGTGGATATAGTAATTCTCATCCACAGTGTTCAACTGGATGTTCCCATAACATGTGAGCATTGGGCATAATGCTTTTCAGTGCCAAAGTTGGTGGTTCAGTGATTTCCTGATGGTTGGCACTAAACACTTATAGCCACCATGGCCTCTCCAAAGAGACACCCCAAACTGGAAGCATGCAGAGGGGGTTTAGCTGACCAACAAGGGATGACCAGAGTCCTCTCTTGCCCAGGTGCAGAGGTGTCTTTTCCTTCCCTCAATTTCTGCGATGCTCCATTCTGGATTCAGTGTCCCATCACCTCCTCCTCCCTGGTAGGAAATGTTTCCCTCCATCATTGCCAGCCTGGGAGAAGAGGCAGCAAAGGAAGGCAAATCCAAGTGGTGTGTTATCCCTTTGGTGGGAATGCCTCACAGACAGGACTGGTGGTGGGAGGGTTGGCAAGGGGGCAGCAGCACCAACAGATGAGGTGGCCTTGGCCACATGCGGTGCATATGCAGATCAACAGCCCTGCCAGAATATGCCGATTTGGAGTGAGCAAGTCTGCAAACAAATTTCAGTGTCTCTCTTGGAGAAAAGGTTTTGCAGTGCTGAAAATCTTGCTCTGTTTATTGCGGTCACAGCCTGGAAGCATTGATTTGCATATGCAAAGCATATGCATTTATGTAAATTCTTGGGTGAATAATATTATCACAGTCCCTGCAGAATAGATTCTCTCCCATGTCAAATCACTTGATTGTGTTTTCTAAACTGAGAGTGACATTGCTTTGACCAGGCATTACTGAACATAACATTTATATCTGATACACAAAACAATAAAGGAGCCCAGTTCCTGGACACACACCCTTGTCAGCAACTTTATTCAGGCAGCATTCATTAGGAAGAGACACAGACTCCAGCTCCCAAGCCCTGCCCCCTCCTCCTCAGCCTTCCAGCATTTGCTGGCAAATAAGTCAGAGCTGAACTGTGTGCGATGCAAAAACAAAGGGGTGGAGACAGATGCCAAATCACTTTCAAGCCCATGACAGAGCCCTGAGTCACCCAAACTGGAGCAGCTCTCCCAGAATGGGCTCATTTTACAAAAGTGCTGTTGCTGCAGCAACACTAATCCACACACCAGTGGGCAGAGAGATAATGCAAGGGATGCAACAGCAGATTCATTTGCTCAACGCCATGCTCAGACAAGGGGAAATTATGGTAAAGTAGAGGGATCTGCTTGCCCTGTTTTGAAGCGCTTTGTGGTGGGGACTCCGCAGGCAAACGGCTTCTGACAAGAGAATGAACTGGCCTCAGTGCAGGCAAACAGCTCAGGTCTGACCCCCCCACTCTGCTCTCTGGCTGGGCAATCCCAGGGAGATTTGACAAAGCTCCCTCTGCTGTTTGGGCTGGGAGAGGGACTTCTCCACAAAGCCACTGAGGCTCAAAGGTCTCAGCTGGACCATGTATCATGCTCAGTCTGGCCTGAGGAGCTGGGTCCTGTCCCCATTCCTCCCTAGCAATCGCTCACATCAGCAGCAGGCTCCAAAGGCCATCAGTGCTGCAGCAATGACCCCTCTCTGCACACCCCTCCCATCATGCTCCGCTCCAGGGACTGCCTTGCTCCCAGACCACAGAAAGGGACATGCTTCTAGGGCCAGGCAGGCAGTGTGGTCACCATCACCAAAGCCTGGTAAGTGAGGTAACATGAAAAATATGTGCAAATGTGAACATTGGCTGATTGGGTCAGTTGAGGAAAGCCCTCAGGAAGTTACACAAAATTTAGGGTGGGCTAATTGTGCCTCACCCACCCCATGGCCCAGCAGATGGTGAAAGCAAATTGTCCCACCAATGGGGCTGGAATTAGCCTTTGCCAGAGCTCAGACTTGCCCAGCTCAGAAAGCTGAAGTGGGTCTGGGGAGGAAGAAGCTGTCACCCAACAATAAGGAAAAAGGACCACAGGAACAGAATGGCTGTAGATGCGTCAGTGTGGAAGCACTGAGCATCATGGATGTGGAGGTCAGGTTCATGCAGAAAGAGACTGGCTTCAAAGGCAATATAGAGATGGCAAAGAGGCTTGACAATAGCAAATGACATGGGAGCAGACTGTCCCTTCAGGGACATGAGCTGGATAGCTGAGGATAAAGTACATTAAATGGCTTGGGAGAGAAAAGCAGAGCTGGGGAGACGTGACCCTAATGGCTCACGACACAAACAACAAGAGATGCATAAAGACCAGAAGGTAGAAAAAGAAACCTTTCAGTACCTGGAATAGGGCTTGGAAGGAGAGCAGGAGGGGAAGGAATGGCTTGGAACAGAAAAGCAGAGACGTGACATGAGAAAAGGAGGGATAGGTAAGATCACCATAGGATGCAATAGGGTTGCAATGAGTAACAGATCAAAGGGAAGGAGGAAAGTCCAAAAGTAGGAGGTTTACAGAGGAAGAAAGCTGTGACTGAGTGAAAGGAGTGTGAACAGAAGACATTTTTGGGATGAGACATTCTCTAATCAGAAAAAGAATGGGTTTTTAGGATTGGATTTTCAACAGGTGATATTGGGTGACAGTATCCAAATTGGAAACAAGAGGCTTTTTAGGCCAGGGGTTAAAAAAGCACAAGGTTAGAAAGTTTCAGATTTTTGCCTTGCCAATTACCATCTCAGCACTGACCAGGAAGGAAAGAGAAGAGATGGGAGATGGGAAGGAGGACAAAAAGAACTGCCCTAGCAGTTATGCTGGCACTGGACAGTCAGATGACAACTCCAGCTCCCAACTGTCTAAGCTCAACCAGGCAAACAGATAGGAGTGGTTGGAAGAATCATTGTCTCTGGCAGTGGCATTCAAATCACTTTGTACATCCTTTTTCTTTCTGTGCTCTTCCCCCTCCCACCCCCTATCACCCTCCACTGTGTCTCTCCATTCTCTCCCTCATAGCCTGATGAATCCCGAAGTGTATCAGTGAGATCTGTCCCAAAAGCTCTACAGCAATGGTTTTGGTCCTTCAGCATTAAATCCATGGTGTGTTGCCAAAGAATATTTAGTCACAGAATCATAGACTAGCTCAGGTTGGAAGTGGCCTCTGGAGAGCATGTAACTCAACCCACCTGCTCAAAGCAGGGTCAAATATAGCAGGTTGCCCAGGTCTGTGTCCAACTGGGTTATGAGTATCTCCAAGGAGGAAGTCTACACAAGGTCTCTAGGTAACCTGTTCCAGTGGTCAGCCACCCTCACACTAAAAAAGAATATCCTTATGTTCAGACAGAATTTAATCTTTCAGTTTGTTCATTGTCCCCTGTCCTGTCACTGGACACCACTCAGAGAAGTCTGGCTACATCTTCTCTGCTCTCTCCCACCAGTTACACACATTGACGAGATCTCCCCAGGGCTTTCTTTTCTCCTGGCTACACAGTCCCAGCTCACACAGCCTCTCCTCAAATGTCAGATGCTCCAATCCCAAAACATCTTTGTTCCTTCATCAGCTGTACAGATATTTCACAGCTCCAATGAGGCCAGAGGAGATCATATAAATGCACTTTACTCCCCTTACCTGTCCACATAATGTATAGGATGGCAGCAGGACTAAATGCTCACCTGCTGGACTCCTTTAACTCCATCCATTCCATGGGTCATCCTCTGAATCTGCTCTCATCTTAACAGAAAAGTCCCTTCTTGCCCAGAAGCTCAACTGTCACTTCACTTACCTACATAATTTACCTGCACAAGCACTTGTGTATGCAGAGAGAAGAGGTACTGTAGTGGTACTGACAGTGGTACCACCAATAGAGGGACCCAACTCATCCCTGGGTGAGTCCATTAACTGAACGTCATTTCTGTTACAGTCAAACCTGCCCTGAGCAATGAGAAATAAATAGCAGAGCCCATGACACTCAGGGCTTCCAAAACAGCTTTTCCAAATTGCTCTGTAAACAGTGGGCAAGCTTCTGGCTGTCACAGGGCATTGCTACAGGTAAGGTACATGTTCCAATGCTAACTTGTGTCAGAAACATTGCTGTGGCTTTTCTAACAGCATGTTGTCTTTTCCTGCTTACCTTTTAAAAAGATAACACACCCTTCATGGTTTGTGCTTGTAGCCTCATCCAACCCTGGTGGGGATGAAAAGTCCCGAGACAGATGTGTAGGCATAATTTAAAACCAAGTGCCTAGACTGCAGTTCAGAGAAACTCATCCACAGATAGAGGTAAAACAGGTCAGTGGATCACGTTTTAAGAGTGCACAGTTTTCTCCATTTGTTACGGAGGGAGTCTGAGTGACCAGCTTAGGTGGAGATGGCTATAATGGGGACACCTAAAGGTTAGTTCCCTAAGCCAGACATCTTTTCATGTAAATTGATCTATGAGGCATCTATGGAGATGGGTCAACCTCCAGTCTCAGGTACTTTCCATGGGGTGCAATGGAAAGTAACCTTCCATAGGTGCCTTTTCTTCCTTATTGACTGGAGGAGGAACCAGCACAACCATCTGCAATTTGACACCTAGCTTTTGTATACCTACAGTTTGGAGAAAAGCATCCATACCAGGTTTTTACAGTACTCATTGAATATTGCATCATAGAATAATTTAGGTTGAAAGGATCATCTGTCAGTCTCTTATCTGGAGGCCCTACACAAAGCACCCCCCTGTCCATCATGGTGGTTTCCACTGGACTCCCACCTGTATGTCCTTGTCTTGCCTGTCTTAAGGACCCCCAAACTGGACATGCGATTCCACATATGGTCTCACAAGTGCTGAGTAGAGGGCAAGAATTACCTCCCTCAATGTTCTAGTTACTGTCTTGCTAATGCAGCCTCAGGATGCAGTTGACCAATTTCCCACATGGACACAAAGGATTCCTGTCCAAGTTGTTGCCCACCAGGATCCTCTAGACCTTTTCTGAAAAGCTGCATTCTAGTGAGTCAGCCCCCAACCTGTCCTGTTGCATTGGGCTGTCCCACCTCAGAAGCAGGATTTTGCATTTGCTTTTTCTGTGGTTCATGAAGTTCCCACCAACACATTTCTCATCCTGTTCAGAATATTCATTCTGAATACCTGCCCTGACCTCTAGCCTATCACAATCAGCTGCCAGTTAGACTCTGAGCCATTGGCCACTAGTCTTTCTTCCCAATGGTCCACCCACCTTTCAGCCCACCTGTCTAGTACATATTTTGTCTGGTTTTCCATAGAGGTACTATGGAAGACTATCTCAAAGAACTTGCTAAAGCTGAGGTAAATAATACCCACTGCTCTCCCCTCACCACAGACCCAGTCATCACCGAAAGCTGTCAGACTGATCAAGCACAATTTTCTTTTGTAAAATCAGCGCTGGCTGTTCCCAGTCACTCTCTTGCTCTTGATGTGCCAGGACAGGGCTTCCAAGAGGATTTTCTCCATAACCTTCTACAGGTGAAGGTATTGTTTCCCATACCTAGCTGGTGAAGCTGGTGCTATCGGTGTGCCAGTTTCTTTCCATGCCTGCAAGATGCAGTGTTAATGATATTTTGGACCACCACATGGGAGAATGCAGAATCAGCTGCATCTTAGAGGGCGTTGTTCATGACCAGCAGAAATGTGACAAACATAAACCACTTCAAGTGCATTTAGCAGTATGAATATAGAGAACAGCACTGAAAAGTGCTAATTGTCAGCAGTCCTACGAGTTTCTATGGATGAGCAGAGAGGACTCCCAAACAGAAACATCTGCTAACCTAGAAAAAATTCTGTAACAGTGCCTATTCAAAATCCTTAAGAACTGGGAAGCATCCATGGAAGAATAGCTGAGATGTCCTTGAATATACTATGGCCAATACTGGACAATTAGTAGGACACAAGGAAAGGCACCAAATTTGCAATTATTTAGAGGTTCAGGTTGGCCATTAGGAAATACTCTTTACTCAAGAAGGTGGCACAGCTCTTGGGACAGATTCTTGTGGATGTGTGAAGATCACCCTTCAACCTTTAGAAAATTTGGTTTGTCAAAACCATCGCCAGCCTAGTCTAGTGTTAGTGGTTGTTCTGCTCCAAGTCAGGTTGTCCTGCATCCACCTTTTAAAGTGAGAAATATTCCTATTTGTTGTTTTAACCAGACACAAGTCATAGACCCCGGGCTCAGAGGGTATGGGAAGTTCTTAAACTACATTATAACAGTCAGACTACACATTCCAAATGTTTTTTCTAACCTGTTAATTCAGGATTTTCTGAATACTTTAGTATTCTTCTCTAGAGGTCATTTTAAACCATTAATGAAATGCAGTTGTCATCTGACAATCCTACTTTGCACACAGGCACAACTTTACAATAGCTCACTGTCACAAATTTAGTATTAATTAATGCTGATAGCTTGAGTGGTTTTATAACCACTTTCTTCCAGCCTTGGTATTTCTTGCTTTTGCCAGTTCACTCATGATTCTCCTCTCATCTTATAACCCTTAGATGTCCAGCAACACCTTAATTCTGCCTCAAAAAAGAGCTGCTGGCAATGAGGAGGTCATTTTCTTCTTGCGCTGTGTGATTAAAACTCCTGCGCAGAAGTCATTTAACAAGCAGCCAGTATCTTGATCTTCTTTCTGTGCTTGACAGAAAACCTGAATTTCACTATTTCTTTAACTATCAGCACTTTGAGGGTCAGCTTAGATTTCCAACCACATCTAGACCATCTCTCATGCTTCTTGGTGCCAGGCCCCTGCAAGAAGCAATACACTTTTTAAGAATTGGAATTATGTTGGCTACTCCTCACTCCCAAAAATGCAACAGGAATTTAGTACAAGTTGCAGGACTTTCAGCTCAGGACATACTTTTGCCATAGTCCTTTCTCAGTCACAGTGTCTAATGTTCTTCATCTTCTTGTGAGAAATGAATGTCTGCTTCTCTGAGAGGAGAAGCAAAAAAAGTGTGGATCTTCCTCAGATCTACACCCACATCAGTGATGAGCTGTTGTTGCATCAGATACAGATGCCTGGACTGCTCTTATGAGAGCCATGGCAACTCATGTAGTCCTGGCTCCATGCTGCTCCATGGTCCACTTGAGCTAAAGGAGACAATCAAAGTCCTGACCTAAGAGGTAACCCAGTCTATACTTTGCCCACCTGGGAAAAGTTTGACGGCAGCTGTGCAAATGGGGTTTGCAGGGCAAGATGTGTGCTGGTAGGATATATACAGTTTTGGAAATGCCTATCAGGGGTGCTGTCTCCAGAGTGAATTATCCCTGGTAAGAATGAGGAACTGAGTGAGGCAAAGGGTATGCAGGAAGCCCGTGATACATCAGTAAACTGAATCAGGTTTGGACCAGAGATTCTCCATTCAGAGTTGTTGAAGATGCTACTGGCCCAGCCTGACATGCAGGACTGCTCCAGCCCCATAGCACAATTTGTGTCTGCTCCTGAGCCACCAGGACTCAAAGACCAGCTGGGACTATGAAAAAGGTGCTGAGAACAAAGACACTGAAGGGCATGGGAGGGAACTAGCCAGTCGTCTGAGGTGGTGGGAGCAGCTCCCAGGTTTCCAGTGGCATTTGCAGCCTGTAGATGCTTCTGCAGCATGAGCTGCAGGCAGAGAACTTGAAAAATATTTCAATCTACTTTCTTTAAAAAGTTTATTCAGATCAGAAACAAATAGAGCAGTTTCAGCAGAGGACATAGAGCCAAACAAAAATCTACAGGGGACAGAGGAAATTTCCTTAGTGCTCTTCGAATTTAAGGACAATACTTCATCATCACATGCCATCAGCATGCAGCGCTGATGTGTTAAGCACAGCCATTTTGGGGAACCCATTATCCGTCCTCCATCCTCTGTAGGAGGGACTCTGGGATTCATGTGTGGTCTGCAGCTATCATAATTTTATTTCAAATTACTGATCTGACTTTAAAACTTGTTACACACAGCACTCCTATATCCTTCCATGTCTATCACCTGATAATTTAAGGGTATCTTACCAAATGCTGATGGAGGAGTTAACCTTTGTTTAGAGGGGAAATAAGAAATATTGATTTTCCACAAGTCCCCCTTACCCTACAGCAGGATTCAAGCTCCCCTAATGCTGCCCAAGCACATCCTCCTCGTTTTGCTGCCTCTGCCAGTGCAGCCACTATCGATGTATGTGCAGAGGTGGCTGCACATTACAGCAGAAATCACAGCAAGGCACAGACCATCTGGGTTCTCCCTCTTCACAAGTCCAGAGGACACGGGGAAAAAATCCTCCATGCAGAGCCAGTCAAGGCTGTGTACTGTGACCACTGAATTTGATCCTTTTACCCCAAGAGTGAGGAATTCATTTGTATTGGCTCAAACAGTTCTTTTCAGAAAAGCACAGGCTGAATTTGAAGACACCCAGTGTTAGAAAATCTGCAACAAGTGTTGGATGTTTGTCTTTTTCTTTGAAACTTTTGCTTTTGCATTTTACTGGTCTGAATTCCCACTCACCAGCCATTGTCTTGCCCTCTTCTGCTGGACAGAAAGTCTTAATCTTCCCCTTCTTCTCACTGTAACTAAATAATCTCTCAGAAGTCTTTCCAATAGACTAATCAAACTGTCAACATAAGCCACTGCCTCAGCTCACTGCTATTGCTCTTTTGTCCCCTTTCCATGTTTAACATCCTATTTACAAAAAGGAGAAGGCTTAAAACACTCCAGTCTCTGCAGTAACGGCTGCAGTATCCTGTGCTCTTGACTGGGTAAGACAGCAGACACTTGGCCAAAACTTGATGAAGGCAATGGAAGTACAAAACCATCTTTAATATGTCCAGGAGGGAAGCTGTAGGCAACCCTCAGAGCCTCTGAGCTGAGTAATCCAATTTCATAAACATGACACTGTCCTCTTCCCCCTTGGATGTCTTATTTAACTTTGCTGAATGTCAAAGGAGGTGGTTGCATTCTCATGGAGATACCATTGTAGAAGGCGTTGACTCTCCGCCTACATGAGCTTCATTAAAGCGCTGTGTGGCTACTGCATGAGCCGTCTGCCGTTAGAGAAGTCACTTTTCTGATCAGGCTTTAATGTGCCCCAGTAGTACATTTACACTGCAGTATCAAAAAGGGTGTCCTTTTGTGAAAGCTGCTGTATCAGCAGTGTCCTTGGGCTGCTGCCCATGGGTTTTGTCAGTGCCAGGGAGTCATGATGCCTTAGACCCTGTTTCTGGCTTGCCACTCATCTTGGAGCTGGACACTCCCAACCTGATTATCCTACCTCCTGCCTTAGTACTGGGAGAAAAGAGAGGTATTATCACAGCAAGGTGAAAGCGGAATGCCACAGAAGGCAGATGGGCAGTCACGGCCAGGTGGTGACCACCAATAGGAGTTCTTCAAGAACTTTATGCTTTGGCATCCTTCTCTATCTTTTTCCTTTTGAACAGTTACTCCAGAGCTTTCCATGTTCCAAATACAGCTGCAGTACCCAAGAGATGAACACTGAAGCTGAGATTAGATGTCCTTGGGGAGTTTTGCATTTCTTCAGCCAAACTCAGCTGAATTCCACCTAGAGAGAAGGTACCTGATTCAGCAAAGCCAGTCCACCAGTTTACCCCTCTCAGAAGGGGGCAGCCCTGCTGCTCCATCTCTCTCCTTTTTGCGAGCACCTGGTCCTCCCTGCCAAGCACTCCCCCACCCATTCACTTGTGTCAGGTCTGACATCTCTTTTGATCAAAGCCAAAAAAATTTTGACTTGCTAAACAGTCAGAACACTAACTCAGCAAAACCAGAATTAGAGCATGGGGAACACCTGGGTCTTATGTAGGGAGGGCAGGTGAGACATCCTATTTCATTTGCCCAGCTGCAACCTGTACTTTGACAACTGAAAAACAGTGGCAGAGTGGATGCAGGGATGTGGGTAATGGGTGGCAAGTTCATACACAGGAGTGTAACTCAATCCATGCCTACAGAACAAAAGGAGATAAGGAAAAAAAAAAAAGAATAAACCAACAAGATTGAATTCAGCTCATGTGGCAAAAATCTCGCCACAAACCCTTGGTGAGATCTTGGAGGTCTGCCCTTGGTCATTCTTCCCTGTGGCTAGTCTTCACCCAATAAAGACTGTGCATTGCACTGTCTGGGACCCAAGGGCCGGTTCAGCTCACCTAGTCTGAGAAGTCCGCCCCTAATTATCTGTGAAGTCAATGGCGTTTTTCTGGAGTGCTTCTCCTCTAGATTAACTGCCCCACCAGCATCTGCTTTTCTCCACCATTTACCCAGGAAGTCTGGTTTACAGCCACCTGGAGCTTAAAGTGGAGAAGTGAACCTGGTCCCAGTGACAGGGAGAACAGGAGGTCCCATGAGTTTGGTGTCAGCCACACTCAGGTTAGGAGGGAAGTTAAAGAAATCAATGTTTTCCAAAACTCTGACATTGGGTAACAGAACTCAACATGTCCTGGCCCTTGCACCCATCTCATCACCCAGATGAACCTTCACCCACCAAAGCCACTTTTGGTCTTAGTCTGGACCTGTTTATACTAGCAATATTTGCATTTCCCTAAAATCTTTCACATCAAAGAACTTAAACTGTTCTGGTAACAATACCTGCAAGGCACTTATCCCTCCCAGGGCCCACAGACTTCACCGTCCTTGCCAAGCAGACCAAGAAGTGCATGAATGGCAGCACTGAAATTCAGCCACCCTCAGGTTAATTGCATCATCCTGTGTATTCCAGAGCTGGGTGCTAATTTGCCACAGTCCTGTCTAAAGAAGGATGCATCTCACAGGTGAGGGTTGACATCTCCACTCCATCAGAGGGCACAAGACATGAACAAGTCTCTGCAAATAGTCTAACGTGAATTTGCTGCATCCAACCAGCAACAGCTCTTGTGCATGTGTAAACCTGAGGTGGTTTTCTTCTTGTCAAAATGCAGTTTGCCTTGGCAGGCAACTCAGGAAACAGACAGGTATCACTGAAATACTGACCCAAAGCATGATCGTACCGTAATTATTTTAGAGTTATTCATCAGCTTGTGTCTGTAGAGCTGTACAGGCACAGGGGTTTGCAGCCTTCACCATCCTCCCAGGTGCTGTGCTCTCCTATCATCCTCCTCCTCAGTCCCAGGTTGTGTCCTGTCGTCCTCATGCAGCTCTGCCAGCATACTCCTGCAGCACTGCCAGAGATGACAGTTGTTCCACCAAGGGGCAGATGCTTCCCTTTCTGCTCCAAAATCAGAGCCTGTAATGCCAAGTCACAGCAGTGCTGGTGTGAAGGAACCCTTACAAGCCTGTAGTCCAGCCTCGCCTGGAGCAGAGCCATCCCCAGCACCATCCCAGGGCAGCAGGGGCTTTGTCCCACTGAACCCCACAAACTCCCATAGACAGACACAGCCCTACACTTTGCTGGACACTTGGAAAGGGATTTTTTCCTAATGCCCAACCTGAACTTCCAAGTTGAGGTTGTTGCCCCTTGTTATACCATCTGCTACTAGTGCGAACAGTTTGGCTCCATCAGATTTTGCAACTACCCTAAAAGTAGTTGTAGCTTGTTGTTAGACACCCCTGAGCTTCCTTTCCTGAAAATCACAGCACTAAACCAGCCCAGCTATCTCCACCTCTCCTGGCATACCACAGCCTCTCAACCCCTGACCATCATGGTTGTATCTCTTGGACACTGTCCACTTTCTATGCATCCCTGTTCACCAGTGGATCCAAAACTAGATGCAGGTTTCCCAGTCAGGTGTCACCAACACCAAGAAGAGCAGACAATAAATTCCCTTGATGTGCTGACCCCACACTGACATAGCCCAGTAAGTGGTTTGCCTTGTTGATCTTGAGAGCAACCACTGATTTGGGTTCAAACTAGGCATGTTCAGCCATTTCACCACTAGGAACCATGAGTGAACCTTGTACCTTGAAACAAATAGCAAAAAAAATTACACATTATTTAAACAAGAGTTTAAAAAACATTTTACTGGAGCAAGGAAGATCTTGTTCGTGATGTGATGGAGAAGCTACACTGCACAGTCTTCTTGGGCAGCGTCACGTTAGCATGAGAACTGATGATTTTGGAGACCTGTGGATCAGGCATGACTGTGCGATCAGAAACAGAGGTGAACATGAGGTTTTTAACCCTGGAAAAGCTGAATTATTTTCACCATAGTGATGAAGACAGGCTTTGCAGCTGGACATCTTCTTTTCTGCACTTGCTCTTCTTCTCAACCCCAAAGCTCACTGAATCTTTGAGCGAGAGCTCAATCACTCTCTGCACCCACTCTGATTACAGGCCATTGCCTCCTCCAGTACCCACCAGAGCAGGGCTCTCTGGGTGCTGTGCATCAAGGAAGTCAGTGAACTCCCTCTGTGCCTGTTTCAGCAGCCCCAGAGCACAAGGCTTTCTACAACACCCTTAGTTCGGGCCAGATCCAGCAGGACAGGCTCATCATATCCAGGAGCCACATAGGCCTGTGCTCACTGAGCGTTAAATCCCAGATTTGGAAGTGATTCAGATGGAGATTATGGAGTGGCAGAAAGCCAGTTCTTCCTACTGGAGATGGTCCTTTAGCCTGAGAGAGAGAACATGAGTATGAAAAAGAGTTCTAACCTCATAGATAAAGTACACCTTCCATGCAGGTTCCCAAAGCCTGCATGCTCAGAAGTAACTTTGGAAGGAGATGATCCTTCCCCAGATTTACTGTTCCACCACCCTCAGACACCAAAGTCTGCATCTCCTTGGCGGAGGTGAGATTCTCATGTGCCATGCACTCCTCCCAACCCAAATGTGTTCAGTGCAAGAGGACCCTGGGCTCAGGGGAAGTGGGCTCAGTCTGGTACTGGCACAAGTACCCTGTGACTGCCTCTGAAAATCAGTCCAGTAGACAGAATTTGGGGATTAGCACCCTCCTACCATGTGAGTCACAGTGGACATTATCTGAAAAATTCAGCATTCAAGATAGTAAATATGATGCAGATTATTTGGTAGATCAGTGGGAGATTGAAGAAAACACATTTGGGGTGTAGACATTCCAAAAAATGATCACACCATTCCTGTATAACTCCTAATTCCAACTAAGAAACCATCTCATTATATAAGCCCTTAACTAACGTTTGGGTTTTGAGTGACACATCTCCCCTGCACCCTTGTACAACTCTAAGCTTCATTAAACATGCTGAATCTGGATACACTTTATAAAGGGAATGAGGGGAACCACATCCCACTGACAATCATGACTTTTTTGTGAGAGGGGAGGAAGAAGATAAAACACAAACAGGATGGCCCTCTTCAGGAGGAATGATCTGTTGTTATTAGGCATCCTTTTGTAATGTTTTTAATAGCTGAAATCATGGAATGAGAAATACATAAAATAATGGATAATAATCTCATGAGTAGGCCTCATGGAGGCTCAGCCACAATGAACAGGGCAAAATTCTCCCCAGTTTCTCCTTCCAACACTCTGCCTTGATGCTTCCTTGAGCCTCATCCTGCCTTTTTCCTTCTTTAGCTTTCCCTGTTTGCCATATCACTGAACCCATTAACCTTTTTCTTCATGTCTCACTGGGCTTAAATGCTAAGATCTTAAAGTAATCCAGCCTCTGCCAGTCTGTCTATGGGGCAAGCCTTTTCTTGCCTTCTCTACCATCCATGCACTCACTGGAACCTGGTACATTTTCTTGCTGCAGCTTCTCTGCCAGACCCACCTCCCCACTTCGATGTTCAGTTAGCAATAATCTGGGACAAGGCTCAACAAGGCATTAGAAAGTGGCTGGGGACCCCATCTCAGGGACCTTGAAGAAATTTGCCTCTCCACTCCCTGAAGGCTGGCACGGCCAGCCCTTACATTGGCATTAGTACCTGAGTCATGGGGCTGAGATCAGCTGTTCAACTTTGAAGTGGTCCAGACCTGTTCAAGGCAGGGCCCGCGGGAGGACCTCAGTCCTTCCTTTTCCTAACAGATTTGAGGAGAAGACAATTTAGCGAGGGCTTTCCAGGTGGCCACACAACCACTGCCAGCAGCTTCAAACCCAACATCTCAGAAGGACAGGGCAATCTGTCTCCCAAACTCTGTGTGTTATGTCTACAGCCAAGCCTGGCATCCATCTCTCTTCAGCCAGGAAGACCCCCACACTGTGTCAGAGAAATTGTACGCTCCACCTCTCCTTGGAGGCTGCTACCCGCCCAGTCCTGTTCTTTTCTTGTCTGCTTGAACTGCCAATCTCAGATGACCTTGAGGCAATTTTTGTGACAGAAGTGTTGCTTACAACCACTCTTCCCTACCCATTACACATTGATTCACTTCCCAAAAAGTGGTAGTAGCTCCCAGGACCCCAGACCAGCTTGAAGAGTTTGTCCATCCTTCTCTGTCTCTATCAGCATACCCCAGGGACTTGAGCTGGTGTCTTGCAGTCCAGGCTTTCCAGCTTAATTTCCTATTGAACATTACATCAGATGACAGTCACCACTTTACTAGTGCCTCTCTGTGATGTAACAGTTATTCATACTTACCAGGACTTGGTTCCTCACCTCTTGCAGACTATATCTTATTATTTTGACACCATTTCCAAACAACACAGTTGATAGAGAGGTTACAAGCCCAGCAGTAAATTTAGAGTGGCTCAACTACTGCAGACTTCAGCACCAACTTGCTCACATGCTTCACGCTGCAGGATTCACAGAGAGCAGCCAGACAGATTGAAATTCCTTTATTAGAGAAACTGCTGTACTTTGTCCCACTTTGAGAGGCCCCTAACCTAGTGTTCACTGCCAGGTGTTATTTGGTGGTGCACCATCATCTGTAAGAATGGCTCTATTGAGCTTTGCTACCTTCTTACTGACAGTACAGACCAGTGACAGGTTTTAGAGAAACTAGACTTTCTCTCCAGCATAACCAGACCATTTGGTATCCAGCTAACATGAAAAAACCTCTTTGCTTACAAAGAACAATTTCTCCTGTGCATAGATATGGGGTTTTTCATTTGACTTAATGTAAATTTTAGTCTGGCATGTGTTTCAATACCTACTTCAACATTAGTGTTGACTGGAGGCTAAAATAAAAGAACACTAGCCCCTCCCTCTAATTCCTCAGACCATAAGCAGCCTTCTCTCTAGCACTTTTTTGTAGCATTCATTTTTACAAATACCAGAGAAATCATCATTCTGATATCTCAAAATAAAAGCACATGCGTTAATGGCACCTCTCCCTTCAGCTGGGATTATAGGCAGGGTACATGATGTCCAACCCCAGTAGGCTGACCAGAGGATCACATATTAAGGGTTTTCTTCTTGCATTCTTCTGGAAATAACATTTCTCTGAAATGGAGCATGTTGCCAAATTCCTAACCAGTTGGTGCTGTGCGCCCCTGAACAGCACAGGCTGACCATCCCTGGTCTTTGTGAGAATCACAGAACTGTTTAGATTGGAAAAGACCTTTGAAGTCATCAAGTCCAACCGTTAACCCAACACTGCCAAGACCCTCCCCACAAAACCATGTCCCTAAGCGCCACATCCACACGTCTCTGAAATCCCTCACAGGACGGTGACTCCCCCCCTCCCTGGGCAGCCAGATCCAATGCCTGAGAGCCCTTTGGGTGAGGAAATGATTCCCAATATCCAACCTAAACCTCCCCTGGCACAACTTGAAGCTGCTTCCTCTTGTCCCATCCCTTGTCATTCAGTACGAGACCAACCCCCCTCTCTGCACCC
>NW_010266222.1:0-91077 GCF_000690775.1 Eurypyga helias
CGGGGAGGGGAATGGGGTCTTGAAGGAGGGATGGGACAAACTCAAGAGAAATGCTGTGCCTTCTGTGAATTAGAATTGCATCTTGGCCTTTCTAGCTGCACAAACTCATGAAATCCATCCAGGAACTCATGAAATTTATCTTGGCTTTGGATGTTCAGTGAGAATATGTAAATTGGTTGTAAAATAATCCTGCTTTAGGTTTGAAATTGCATTAAGACTTGTCTACATAAAGGCAATCAGGAAAGTTAACCCAAATTGACTAAAGTTGTGAATTCAGAGCACTATAATTAAAGTAGATTAGTGGATTCACATCCTGAATAAATTAAATTAAACCAAATGCAAGCCTTTTTAATTCTGAATGAGAGTGTCCAGGCAGGAGTTTAATATAGTTTAACTAATCCATTTTGAAAGTTAATTCTGATTGATCTTGATGGGTGTCCATGAAAACGAGGCATGCAAAGGTATATGCCTGTATGTGAGTGAACTCATACAGAAGCTCAAAGTATAATAAAATTAATAAAATAAAACTTTGTTCATTTACATTTTCCATTTCAGGGAGTATGCTGATCAAACATTCAAAATCATGGAAGTGGTCAAAATAAGAGTTCTGTTTCCAGAGGAACTAGGTCTCTAAGAATAATGAACTTTTAAGTTCCCAAACTGTGTGTAGGAAAACATTACTCACTTGTGTGTGGATCAATCTCATTAAGCTTCCTTCTCCCTTTAATAGGTATGTTAGTCTACAGAGGCAACATGAGTAATTGCCCAAGCAGAAAACCTTAGACAAGGTAGCACTGTATGCAATTAAAACAAAAAAACCCCATAAATAGAATAGAACTTGAACAATATGTTATATACATACTGTTCCTTGCATGACAAAATCGGTTGTCAGTGCTGCAGCTACATCTTCAAATGACCTGGGGAAAATCTGAGGGGATAAGGAGTTGAGATATAAGAACAAAATAGATTTCAAGGCCTCCTTTTTTAAATTTCCTGTTTAATTTGCAACATATATTCCAGCTTTTACTGCTGAAAACTCCCTTCATCTTGCAAATCGTAAGCCATGTTTCTAGCCCAATTGGAGATAAGTGTACTATCCTTGTATTTCCTTGGTACAAGTCGTCCTTTATACTTAGGTGATGACACACAGAGAAATTGTTATTGCCGTTTCTACTTTCTGAATAATATTAATTATTATTCATAATAATAATCACCTATTTGTACGGAAGATTTTTTCAGCTAAAAAAAATCTGAGGAAGCAAAATTTATATGCTGCATAGTTAAACTAGTCATATCATGGGGAATTTAGATTGAAATGAATTAATTATATTTTTTTACAATATTTTCTACTTATCTCAAATTCATTGTTCTTCACTGATGCAAAGAAATACACAATGCAATGAGATATATATAAGGAATTTATTCTGATTTATTGCAAATTTGAGCCAAAAATTGGGGACATTTCATGTAACATAGGAATATTGTCACATGCAAATTGATAAACTAGCAAAAACAGAGTGGGTGAAAGAGAGGACATTTTGATTTCTGGGCACAGTGTTAGTATGCTATACATCTGGATGACCTAATCATTAAAAATAACTGTAATGTGGGAAGTTTAACACTCAATAGTGTGAACAATGGAAGAGCTCAGATATCTAATGACTACGCTTGTCATTACCTGGACGGATTTCTAGGAAAGGTATTGGTAACATCTGTTTTCACATTGATTTTATGACTGGTCCCAGTTTTTCTTTCTGTATTTGCCAAGTTTCTCATTGGATATTAGACCATAGTTAGTTTTCTTAAGAACACTGTAATCTCACAATTTAGGGCTAAAATGTCAGTTAGATAAACGTGAGAAATGTTGTTAATACTTTCCTTTTCAACAGAAGCTGATAGGAAACAAATCAGTTTCCAGCTTTCAGTCTGTGCAGTATATTTGCTTTTGAACTATATTTTATAAACTAAAATGATATTCTGAAGTTTCACCTGGTAATTTACATTATTGAAATATTAACTGTATTAGCCTAATAAAGCAGTATTTCTATATTATTTTTTAAAAATCTGATTTTCTAAGATTACATTTCAACTGCATATATTGGAACAGTTTCCAGCTTCTGTCTCCTAAAACAATGTCTGAGTTGCATCTTGTCCCCATGCAGGCAAGTCTGGATGGCATGCAATCTTTTCTCTTTGCCCTGGTTTCTGTGGAAATGGCATGTAGATATGTGGGCCCAAAGTGGCCCACAGCTCATGGGAGAGTTCAAAACTGTGGGACAACAGACCTTGACTTGCGGTACAGATCCAGCAAACCCTTCCTGCCTTCAGAAGGTGACTTTCGGGAGTGTTTGGTCAGATTGTTTCAAGAGCACTGAGAGACTGGGATCTGCATCTATAAATTGGCTAGATTAATTAGGCTGTTTGTTGTACAAGGTCTGGAGAGTGTTATTTCAGGGAGGAAGTCATGACAGCCTGTATACTACATTTTTGGTCAATAGGGAAGTTCTGATACAGAGGTATGTCTTAATGCTTTTTGGTCTTTGAGGGACTTTGGTAGAGAACTTGTGAGTGTAGGACTACCCTGTGCTGTTGGGTAATTGTCTCTACTTAGGCACCTAAGTTACTTGTTTTAAAAATGGAACAGAGAATATGTGTGCTTTCCAAACCACGATGGGAATCTACTACTGTTTTTCTTCAGGCCTCTCTCCCTCTGCTGTCATCTGAAAGGTTCCTGGTGCATCACACTACCTTACCCTATGGGAGATGTGGACTCTGCCCTCTGCATTATAAGAGGGGGAAGCCCCTACCTGCCCCCTCTCTGCACTGAGGTGGGAGTGCTCATTCACTCATGATGGGTGACTTTTTTTTTTAAAAAAAAAAAAAAAAAAAGGCAAGAGCATCCAGTGTTGTGTGCCAGAGAGAAGAGGCACAAAGCAGCATGTGACATCCTAGGCCAAGTTTTAGAATTGTCATATCAGAAGGGAGTTTTGGAGACTGCAAATGGGTTTTGTCCAACAGGTTTAATACACACGTTCCAGGCTTAAAATAAACCTGTACACTGAATACTTTTGTTAAGTATGTGTTGAACTTTTTGACAAATGCTTCCTTTTAAGTAAAAATAAATACATTTTTAAATATCTGCAGTAGACTTCAAAGTCATTTAATCTGATGTAGTCAAAATCTGGTTTTGTGTGTAGGGTGCTATGTAATTAAAGAATGATTAAAAGAAGGACAACAGCTATTTATTTTTTCATTCTTCAAGCATATTAGGAAAGGTTAAGCACTTAAAATCATATTGTTCAGTATGACACAGAAGAATTCATTTTCTCTGTTTCCCTATTTCTATTTTCACAAGCAAAAATGAAATAAAAGTTTAAAAGAGAGATTATATCAAATAGGCCAAAATAGTATGAAATCATGATGGTGCATGGAGCCAGAAATTTTCCTAAATAGGGAAACTAAGAATTACTTAGAGGTCACACAATACTAGGCTAAAATGAAGGCATTACAGCTAATGTCCTATGTGCTTTGGTAGGTGAGGGTAATGTAACAGCCCCTGTGAGACAATTACTAGGCAAAACGATTTGGAGCAGTTTTGTGGTTGCTCTGCCTTACAAAAAAAATTAGACTACAGCTACCCAAGCAATCTAGACAATACAAAGGTAGTCACATTTTTCCCTATTTTCTTTCAGTTCTGACCAAAAAGTCTGCAGATGTACTCCGAGATCTGTCCAGTAGTAAATAGATGAGCATGGTAATTGGACTGTAACTCCATTTATTCATGCAAACGAAGACTAACCCATTTTTCAACCATTTTTTGTTCTTTCAGCAAATAGAACAGCTTATTTGATATTTATATTATATTATTTATATTATTCTATATTTAGTTGACTTTCTCTTTTTTTTCCAGATGTTAAAATTTTCAAGAGGTGAGAAAGTTTTTTGGGGCTTAAAGGTCGTATAACTGTATATGAACTTGCTAAAAGATATATTGCGTCTCACTATAAAGGTAGCAGTATATACTTAAATGTATAAAATTACCACTTTGGGATACCATATGAGGCAATATACTTTTTCCCTGTGATTTCCTCATTTCACTTATTACCTGCTCATTGTGCAGATGTACCTCACAGCCAACATTACCCTAATTCATTGATTTTTCAATTCTATTTTCGTTGTCTTTTGCTTAATCTAAATCAGACATATTGCTTGCCCCATTTCCTTAGTTAATAGAATGTACTCAGCACGACTTGCTAAGTCCTGTACACTTTGACTGAAAGGTGATCTGATAAGTTTTAAAATAGAAGCAAATCGCTTCCAGGAAACCTGATTTGCTGAGCTGAACTGACAATACTTCAATTCCTTCAAAATATGTATTTGTTGGTATCTATCTTTCATTTATTTTCCTTTATATAATTTACAAATATACTATAAATATATGAGATGTAGGACTGGGTATTATGTAACATACAGAATGAGCTGTTAATGTAAGCATAAACATGTACACACTGCTTACTGCATGTTTGAAAATTATTCCTTCTCCTTCTGTGAAGGAAGATTTTCAGTAAGAGGCCTGATGCTGTACTGCACCAGTACTAGTGTTCCCTATGGTTCCCGGTAAAAAAGCTACTCCATAAGGTATTGGAATAAACTACTACTTTTTGGAGCTATGGTGAGAAAGAGGAGAGTAAGTAATGTCCTTTCAGATGCTGGAAACCCTGAGCTGTGCAGCTATGGGGCTTTACAATCAGAGCATAACACGCTGTGCAAATCCTGTCCAGGTAGGGATTCAGAATGTTGTTGTCTGTGGACTTCTTGTTTTCTCAGAGGTAGACAAATCTGAGATAAAGACACGGATATGATGTTGGCATCATGGCCAGGTGCCAAATGGGAGCGTGTACAGACATGTCCTTTATGATTAGTCAAATAAGTTTATCCTCTGTCCAGCGTCTGCTCAGGTCAACTGCTGTGTGGATCACTAACTCCGCAATGTACAATGGTCCTCCACCTAGGATCACTATGTATGCCTCTCTTTTTAGTGTATTTCACCATTTTTACCATTCAAGAAGAGACTCAACCCTAATAGTTCTTGTTAAATTTGTTGAAAGCCTTTTTATCCCCTACAGTGTCCTAACAATTTTAATTCTGGGAACAAGAAATATATAATAAATTAGATAAGCAAGCCCACATATGATGGTTAATTTCCTTGAATATAATTTCAAATGAGTTTGGGGGGGGGCACTTTTTCCTGTTTGCATTTATGATCATGTCTCAAAGGAGAAAATGTAAAAAAATAGAGAAGCTGATCACCTATTTAATTCTTAATCAGCAAGATAAGATGTGCCTTTTACTCTATTTTAATATTATATATTTGGCCTGAACCTGCAGTTCATGGGTTTATGATATGACTTCTTTTTCAACATCTAATTAGTTGAAATCTTCTATAAAGATAAATATTGGGTTTTATTTTCTCATTTGACATGCATATCTTATATACACATGGATATAAGCACATGCACACGCACACATATTTCTACTCCAGTTGAATGAAAAAGACTTTCAAATTATGCGTTGCCATCTTCAACACATGAATAACAGAAAAGAAACCCCACTTGAGAAAAAAATCTGGGATCTGTGAACATTTTAGGAGAAGGAAGACTGAAGGAAAGATGCCTGTTGTTTTTTCGATAAAGTTCATATTTTGATATAGGAAAAGGCCATTCATACACTTTCAATCTGCAAGTACAGAGTTCTTGCAGTTGCAATGCAAGAAAGAAAAAAAACCTTGAAGTAGTAAAAATAGCTGAAACAACAGCAAGAACCACAGGGTAGGATGTAGCTGACAATTTTGAAGACGTTCTTGTGTTGTGAAAGAACGTGATTTGGGCCAAGCATGTTCTGTGTGTGGAGAAAAAAGAGTCTTTGCCACAACATGTTAACATTTTGATTGCTAGCTGGGAGAACAGTATTGATAAAGCTTGTAAGATAATTTATTTCTAGCTCTGTTGAAACAGAGGTGGACATGTCTGAGATCTGTGTTGTCTGTCATATAAACAAAGCTATAGCCTTGTCCTTTGAAAAGGTCGGGTCCAAGATTTCCTATGATGCTGGGAAAACTTGGAAAGCAAGAAAGGGTGAAGGAGGTATTCCGATGGAGTGTGGGATGCACAACCAGAAACAGTATATCAGCATGGCTGTGTGACCAGGCTAAAATAGGGCAGAGAGGCATAAACACAATAATCTGATGCTGGGCACTTTTGACACTCCATGTCTCAGGCAGTGGAAGATGGATAAGCTCTATTGTCCAAATTAGAAGAATAGAATTCTTTTCAGAATTAAAATGTTATAACCCCTCTATCTCAGTGGTAGAGGTCACCTGGCAGGGGTAAGGGGATAACCACCCACCCACCCAAGTTTCCTCATAATATGAAGTTATTGCACACAAATGGGATGTTTCACTCTGCAATTTGTCAGGGATTTTGTAATTTTTTCTAAGTGCGGCAAACTAGACTCAAACCAGGTTAAGGTTTTCCCAGCACACTGACTCCCTTGATACTGCTGATCACTCCTATTTCATGCATCTTGGACATGCATCTTTAAGTGGTACTAAATGAGTGGGAACTGTGAGATGTAGCAGTCATTTAATTGCTATTTTTGTGTGCATCAAATGAGCCAGCAACCATGGAAATGGCTCTTCTACATGCCTTAAACAGTTAAACACACTTCTGTGTACTTTACCAGGCAGGGAGAGATTTAAGTCCAGGATTATGCACTTTGTTGAGCTGGGGTGAATACATATGTGTATGTATATATTTTATCATCAGTGATGACTTTTCATCTCTCTTGAAATCTAATCATGTTTCTTTCAGTTCTGCTAAGAACCACTGAAAACAATGCAGATGGCTAATTACAGCACATTTTTTTTTCCTCAGCGTAAAGAACCAATTACAAAGTGTGAATTTCTACTGTATGTTTTGCTTTTTGCCTAATATAATTCCTGGTGAATCCGGTTCTTTGTTTAATTTGATCAAATTCAAGGGACCAAATTATTTGTATTAATAATAATGTAACTTCCACTTTTAACACTGATCAGTCTTTGCTGATTGGGGTAGGTAGTAGGGTAATTCAGTTGCTGGTTATGGAAAGGTACTGTGGAAGCTGGCATGCTGAGGAAGAGAGGAACGCTCAAGTAGAGTCAAAAGGTGACCAGGTGACAGACCACTGTACGAGTGCTGTACAGTGCTGATCTCGTGCGGTACGAGCTGCGGCACCATGTGCACTGCACTAGCCACAGGGTGGGAATGATCAAAACATTATTTTAATCAGAGTGAATGAAAAATAAAAGAAGGGCAAGATCTGAGTGTAGAGAGGATCTGGTTTACTCCGTCTCACTGTTTGCTAAGGACACCGATTGCCCAAAGCCTTGCTCTGATAGGTCAGCTGGGCGTTTTCGGTCGTGTCACACTTCTGAAACAACAGTCAGCAGTGTCTAGCTACAAGATTTCTGTAACCATTATATTAAAACGTACAGTTTTATCTTTCCCCACCACCACCACTGGGAGGAAGAGAATAAGGGTGCTGAGACTGCTTCACTCTACCGTGACCTCTAGAACCACACACCTCTATAACAAAATATCATTCTGAAAGCTTGTACCTATTGCTACAATAGAAAAACCAAATGAAAACACATACAATTCAGGTTTTTTAAGAAAAGTTTTAAGTGTATCAGAGACATGAAAAATTAACAATTTTAACCATATGCATTACAAAATGTTGAATTTAAAATATGTTGGACAAATTAAAATGTTTCATTGTAGCTTAATTCAGCATTGTACTGATGAATTTTTCTGTTAACAGCATTTTTCTGTCAACAGTGGTTTTTTATCATTTTACACATTATCTTCGCTTTTTTTTTTAATTCTATTTTGGAAATGTCTTGATAAGATTTTAAAGAAGTTTTTATTCCTTAGTAATTTTCAAAAAGGGTAGGTGTCTACAGTAGTCTTTCCTTATAAATTGTTTGGAAAAGCTTTCAGAAAGATATTCATTACAAAACGTTAAACTGCTGTATTTCTTCAGCATTAGGTCCAGGTCTACATATAACCCTGGGACTTACTTTGTGACCATCCTTCATGTCTTATAACTATTAATTACACAAAGCCAATGACTGCTGCCCATCAGAGTAGAAAAAATAATGCACCTAAAGATACATTAGAGCGAAGAAGGTAAAGCACAACAAAACAAAAATCCTTTTCATAAACTTGACTCATAGAGGAAGAAGACAAAAGGTCAAATAGAACAGAAATTACAATATTAAAACTCACATGTTGCAATTTCCTACAATGCAAACTGTGCTATTCACTGCCTAAGTTCATAATTCTTTCAATACTGCATGCAAAATGAGATATAAGTAACATGACAGTAATTTGATTTTCAGGTTGGCTTGTTTTACTCTGTCAGGTATCCTAGGTTTAGGAATTCACTATTCTACTGTGACAGACTAAGTTCTGATGACTTTGAGGTACTAACATGACATTAATCATTTTTCCCATGGTGGGTTGTTATGAGGTCTTAAGGAAAATATTAAAAAAAAAATCCAGTTATTCTCTGTTAGCCACAGAAATAGCTTCCTATCCAACATAGTGGGGGAACTTTAGCAGTTAAAGGTGGTTGGTAAGTTTTTATGCTATGAATTTGTTATTCTGTATTACATAAAAGCATCTAGAGCTTGAAGACTTTAAAAGGAAATACAAGGAAATACAAGTGAGTGCCAGTCTTTCATGTTTGCTAAATCCCTGCTATTTTTAAAGTACATTATTTCCCCCTGAGCTGTATTTTATGCCAAAATCTTCTCAAACAGTGGTTGTCTAAGGAACAAGCTGAGAGTAAAAATTGGTGCAAATCTGTACCAAGAAGAAAAAAGCTGATAAGGAACTAGGTGTTTTGGAGTTCAAAAGTGGTCTCTAGGGCTTTGGTTGGATTTTGAAATATAGCTCAGCTGCACAAAGGAGATTTTGGAAGACTAACAGTGAAGATATTAGGCTTTCAGTATGAAGTTCATATATTAAAAAAAAAAAAAGCATTAGTGGGCTGAAAATAAGCTAGAAACCTCTGTTTAGAGAAAAATTCTCATTAATAGTGGAATCATTAACAACTTTCGATCTTTTAAAATAAAATCCAATACATTTTCAATGGCCAATACATTTTTCTTTCATAAGACCTTCAGTACTTCTGAAATTTTTCTCAGAAAGTACCTATTGCTGAGACTGATCTTGTTTATGTCGTATGTAAAAAATATCTGCAATGAAAAGGAAAAGAGACAGAGAAACAAACAAACAAACCTACAACCAGCACCACCAAAGTCTAATGGTACAAACTTTCTCCTAAAGGGTTTTGGGGTTTTTTTTGTTCCTTTCAAAGCCAATTAATATAAATCTACTGGAAATTTCCAGACAGGTGGCAGTACAAGAGACTAGTATCTCCTCTCTTTCCCAAAACAGGTTCATCTGTAACAGTCAAGGAGTGAGCTTACCCTGCTGATGCTCCTCACATGGTCCAAAGACAGTTCCTCCATGGGATAATTAAAAATAATCCCTTTCTCATTCTGTTCTCAGTCTCACTGCAAAACCTACAAACATGCACCTGCCACCCAACTGATGGCCTCTCTAGCCCGGTGTCCTCACCATCCACTGTTGCCCTTATCAGAGTGAGAATCACATCCCCCAGAATAGCCCTCTTCATAGCCCATCAGGAGAGAATTTCTTTTAGGGAAGCTCTGCTTCTTGCAGTTACTGTTTTTTCAATAAGAGATGACTGGTCTTTTTTTTTTTTTTAATCCTCTTTAGCTTTATTACTGTAATTTTAGATGTTTTTGTTATTGCTGTGGTATATGCCAGTGCTGGTGTCGCACTATTCCTCTCATCCTGACATTAATCTTGCTATTTCTGTCTGCTAACATAACATTGCAGAGCAGAGACTCCTCTTCCTAAAACCTTTTGCTATGCCTATGTAAACAACTGATGCAAAATCTACCGTTCATTTGTACAGTTGTGCCTGTATCCATGCCCTAAGACTTCTCTTTATTTCCTACTGAAATTAGTAGCTTTATATTTCTTTTATATTGCTTTAAATATTGGTTTTCCATTTATGTAACATTCAGACATGATATTTTAGTGGAACAAAGATACAGAGCCTTGAAGTAGACCATTTTGTAATGTCAGAGCTGGAGTCAAGTCTGGGAATTTATTGTGAAAAGTTGCATGTTTCCTCTTTGAACCATGTGTTCATCTTTCAATATTCTGAGTATTGTTCTGACATTTGTCTTCCTCATTAGTTTTGAAGCCTTTATCATGTGATAGAATTTCATTCTAGTGTGAAAAACATTGTTACAAATTAATAGGGTAAAGAAAATAATAGAACGTTGAGTGAGAGGGATGAGTAGGAATTTTTCAAGTATATTTTTCATTAGAAAAGAGAGATCATTCATTGAAACACCCATTTTTTATTTAACTTGCAATTCAAACCATCATTTTAAAGTCTTAAGTCATGAAACTGACAATTTTTCTTTTTCAAAATGAAAGGTTAAATTTATTCCAGATCACATTAACTTGGTAGTATCGTTACTGCATCCTTAAAAAAAAAGAAGTAAAAGGATAAATATCTGTGTAAAACATTTCTGAATTTTAGTAAGAGTAAATTACAAATTACCAATTGTTCAGTTTTTGTTCAGTTTGGGATAGCTGATATCAAACTTTTAGATTAGGCAACTTTCCCAACCTTTTTGAATAGGGCATTATGAATGCCTGTAGGACAAAAGAAAAGTTAAGAAGGTCAAATAATAGGTCAGTTTTTGATGAACGATGTCTGTGGTCAGAACATCATAAAATAAGTAACATCATGAAATATTTGTTGTCTGTGTAAAAGGTCTATGGAACTTGCTTAGAGTATACAAGCAAATACTTGAAAAATCACATTTGTCAGAAAACTTTGGATTAAACTCTGTATGTTAAGATTTTTTCTGATGTTCATATAAGAAAAACATTGTGTTTAAGCAAGTTTGCCAGAATGAATCTTGTTAAATTTGGGTTCATGTGTTCTGAGAATGTTTCTTGTATAATGTGTCCTGGCAGGCTAAAGAAAGAGGCAAGGTTTACCTTACCAAACATCCTTTGACCTCTCATTCAATATTCGTAGTGCATTCATTAGAAAACAAACAAACAAAAGTCAGGGAAAAACATAAGACACATGGAGTAAATTCACGTTTGAGTAACATACATTCCCTACCCTGTATATTTGCTTTTGGCATATTCTGTTTCTGCTTTGCTTATTGAGTCTGAAATTCCTGTTGGCCCTCATGCTAGGTTGCCGAGCGGTGGTCTCAAAGAGATGACTGTAATTCACTGCTTCTTTGACAAGGTCATAAACGGGTTCAAAAGAGCTTAAACATATTGGGAAAATATTTTTTTAAAGAACAAAAATATAGAACTTTCATCTATAACTATGTCTGTATCTATATCATCTGTGGCTCTAACTAAAATAAATAATCCCTAAAGTAAGCCTCCCTTAATTATGTGACAGTGACATTCTATAAATTTGAGCCATTAGGAGTTTACAAAAAGATGGCAAGTTAAAAAGCAGAATCACACTTAGAGAAAACTTGAGCTGAACTGTTTAAAATCATACCAAAAAAAGAGGAAAATTCTAATGTTCAAGAATCTCCTAGAAACAGATGTGCATAATTATTATACCTGATAAATTAATTCCCTTCTGTGCTCCCTCTTAATGCCCTTCAAGTTGCTGTTCTGCAGGGTGGCTGGTTCTTTATCCAGCTCTACAGGTGTTTGCCAGTATCTGGAATTATTCCTATCCCCATATATATGACAAGATGCTTTTTACCAAGAAACAAATGGTGCCTGCTTCCTACCATCATACGAGGAATAATCTGGGAGCCTTGTTTATTCTCTTTCCTGGGTGATGGGTATTTTGAGATACTGTTAATTTCCTTTTCCCTATTATTGTCATTGCTTAAATCACAATTTCAGAATTGCAGATTTCTCAGATCCATCTAAGGACTCTGTTCACTGGTTTATTTGATTGCAAGGGGAAGGTATTATAACCATTTTATGTTGATCATGTAATCAAATGCCCTGCAGTAACCTCCAAAAATAGGTATCTTTTGCCATATGAAGAAATAGTAAGACTTTGTGATGTTCCTCTTAATCACTTCTATAGCACATTGTGCATTAAAATCCTGGTAAAAGCCTGTCATTTTAATCATTACTTTAAAATGCTGTTGACACAATAAAATTTGCTCAGTCATTTCTTGCACACTTAGTGGGCAAGAAGATATTAAATTCAAACTTCTAAAAACCAGAAAATGAAATATTAAGGCAATCACAGATTTATTCTTTAAGACTTCATATGTGGACTGATATCTCTCCCCACCATTAGTATTGCTCAATTACTTTACGCTCTTTTTTATGCACTGTTGGAATATCTTCGTGGCCACACAGCTTCTATTTTCTTCTTCCCTGGGCATCATTTGTACCTCAGTTCAGACAACACAAATCTAGATCTCCAGAACGCGAAGTTAGGGAAAACACTGCTCTTCCCCTGTGTCCCCTGGAACTGTTACTGGCAACAAGCGGAGGTTCAAAGGCTAGCAAGTTGCTGGTTGCTGGTGGGTTCTTCATCTCTTGCAGCCTGCATGTCAAGATGATAGGCTGTCAGAAAGTGGCAAGTTTAACACATACAAATGGTAATAATTCAACAGCCTCTGCTAAGGGATATCATGAACTGTTTGTGCTTTACAGCTAGAAAAACTTACGAAGCAATGTGAAAAATATACAAGGAAATACAAGGAAAAGTCAGTCTTCTTTAAACTAATAGTAACATGTATTATAGATGTGTTGCTCTCGGGTAAACTGTACCAAAGGATGGGCTCACTAGAGACAGAATAGAAGAGGTTTTGATCCAGTTGTTGCAAACATGTATTAAGGAAGTATATGTGGCGTATTTTGGTGCTGACTACTATAAATGAAAGTATCATCCCATGAAGATTGACATTATCCAGAATTTAGTGAGCACTGAATAGAATATATATGTATGTGTGTGTGTATATATATGACTAATACCCAACAGCAACTTTTAGTATAGTAGTGGAAAAGTATTAATATTTAAGTTTGTGTGGTGTATGCGGAGGGTATGTAGGCCGAATGCAGCCAGGAATAAGCTTCAATTTTAGCACTTTGTCCTAAAAATTTCATGCATTCTATACTGTACTTACTCAGCAGTATATGTCAGATCAGTGCTCAGATTTAGGAAAGTTGGGGCCTTGCCCATAGAATACTACTGAAGAGACATTAGGCAAATTAAAATAAGAAGTTTCATCTTGCCTAGCTAGAGCTTTTCATTTCAGAAATAAGACTGTACGTAAGGAAACTGTGAATAACCTTAACTTCATGACATTTTGTCTGCAATTGAGTTGGAATGTAATAAAAATATTGCTACTATATTGCTATTATTATTGCATCATTATACACTGTTTTAAAAGGAAGTAAAGTGTAATTTGGTCATTATTGATATGTTTCAATCTCTACTATTTTTATATTAACTCTTTGAAAATCGTCACGGAATGTAAATGGTTTAGAGACATAAATATTTTGGAGAGCAAAGTATTTGAAAAGATTAGATCATTGCCAGTGCTTGCTAAATTACTCAACATCTTTTTTGGACTGCAGGCCAAATATAGATACTGACATTTCTTCAGCAATAAATCATGTTTGCTTGTCGTTAGCATATATGAGCTGCCACAGAACTTCGTTGCTTATCTGCCAATTTTGGCAACAGGATTGCAGATTCATCTTTATCCAAGAGGATCTTGAGGTAAAAAATTTCTCATTTATCAAAATGCCTCTTCTCTCAGTTCTACTCTAGCTGACAACTTGCAGCTGTAAACTCACAGTTGAGATCCTCTCTACAGTTCTGTAGACTTGCCTTCTCTTTCTGTCTTACGAATAATGTACAAAAACTAAAAGTTGGATTGAGGTTTTTTAGAATGATACTGATTTTTATAACTACAGTTTACAAAATTCTCCCTCATCTTTGTGACTAAAATCAGGGACCCTGGCACTTCTTCAGCACGTCTTAGAAAATCGGAGAAAAAACAAATCCCAGCTGTTATGCTGAGCCCTGTAATTTTAAACAAGAAAACCCATCAGTACTCCAACCATAGGTGAACTAGGGTGGAAGAAGAGACCAAGGATCTTTTAGCTCAGGGTTCTAAAATTAAAATTACCAGTTAGCGATAAACACTTTTACAGGGCCTTATAGATGTGTGTCTGAGTGTGTGTGTATAAAATTTTCTCTACAAAGTTTTCTGGAGAAAAGAAGGGAAACAGAGTAGGTACTATCCTTTTATGTATGAGAATTTAGGTTAGTACCTATTGTCTTAGTATTGTGTTCTCTTTTTCAAATTAACTGTTTGCCAGACTGCTTTCCATCTTTCTAGGGTCATAGTATTGGTTCCTGTGATAATTGACTTAAAGATTCTTGTCTAATACATTTACAGGCTTTCTCTTTCCTGTTTTGTTTTGTTGATCAGCACACTGGAATAGTATTTTAAGCTAAGAAATGACAAGCTATTTTTCTGTCACAGCAGCATCTCTAGATCCAATCAGGAAGAAGTAGCACATAGAGAGTTGGTTTAGGATGGATGGGAGGGGGAAAAAACCCACAATGGTTACAAAGGGAAATCCTTAAAAGTACAGCATTTATTGAAAATATTATTTTCTTTAATAGTTGTATTCTAATGTAATAATTAATTGCACGATCATGTACATTACCCATTCATGAAACTGAAAAATACTACACCTTCATATCTCTATGTATAAATATCGGCAACTAATTTCAAATAATAGTAATGTTATATAAGTAAGCATAGTAAAATAAAGAAAAAAACATTATTTTTCCCTTTATTGCTCAATGTCTTTGTCTATTTAAGAAAACCCTTCAAAACTTTCATCTGTCGATAGCCATTTATCTTGTTTGAAATTAGGGATACATAAATTGCATCTGAGTTATCTTGATGAATGACAAGATCTCACTTTTACACTCCCTGTGGTTAGTGCCTTTACTTGGACTGACATGCAAATATTTCTCACTGGTTTTGCTACTATGGAGAAGGACATTCCATGCAATAGTTTTTTCTTTAATTTGATGTCACAAGAGGTTTTGGGAGTTTCTTTAAAAAATGAAAAACACTCTTAGAAAACGTTTATTACAGCATTAGATAAACTGATCATCTGAAGAGAATGTGACATAAAGAAAAGTGGAGATGTATATTTCAGTAGAAAATTTTTAATTTAATAATTTTGCTATTAATGCAAGTGATGGAAATAAGTAACTTCTATTTGAAAGAGTGACAATTCCTTTGGATAAGTTTAATTTCATTCAGTTAAGTACCAAATTATCTGAATATTTGTTAATGTTAAAACTGAAAAAAAACTGATTTAGATAATTTAATCCTTTATAAAATGTTATTCCTAACATAACCCTCACAGACTTAATAAGATGTTTTATCATCTGATGTGTATTGCCTTTAAATTGAGAACTTGTTAGGGGTATTCTTACTTGCATTCCCAAGAGGAGCTGTCTAGCGTGTAGGCTCTGTGCCTTATCAACACACATGATGATGTGAACTGACAGGTACTGTGGAGGACTTGCTCATCCCTTCGTCTTCTAGAATATATGAGAATGTCATAGCTAATCTTTGCCCTGTTGGCATTCAATGGTCATTTTCCTTCCTATGTTTTAACTTTTTCCTCATGGTTATATTTATTTTCTTTGCTATCATTCAAGCAGTTGAACTGACCTCTCTAACTCCTGGAAAAGACCCAACACCTGGTTGTTTCCTTCCTTCCTTCCTTCCTTCCTTCTTTCGGTTCATCTGTCCGTCATAGGAGTTTCCAAATGTTCTTTTGATCATCTGCTCTCATTTCCCTCCCCTGTATCTCTCTCTGTCCCACTGGTCTACATTACTTCATCTGTCTCTATTTGTTCTCCATCTCACCTCAGAACTTTTCCATCACAGTGGCAGAAAAAGTATACCCTTTAAGGAACTACTTTATTCCAATTTTTTCAGCAAGTCTTACTATTCCCAGGCTGGTGTGCTTCTTGATGTGGTCTGCCTAGTTTGGGCCCACAGCCTTCATCACTCTCCAGAACTCTTACAAACTCCAAAAAAGCATTCACAAAGAATGTAAAAATCCTCTGTTAACCCCTGGGTTTTCATCGTCTGTTTGATTTTGCAGGGACTATGTTTTCATTATTCTGTTGACTTTTCTTTTCCCTCTGAGTTAATTGAAGTTTATTGATTAATTGATACTCTGCTATAACAGCAACCAGGCTGGAAAAGTATCAACGTGCAGAATGATCATATGTGTAGAGCATATCTAATTTGTTATCTTAAGAGGCATAACACCTTTAAAATCAGGTTTAGCAAGGCCTATTTTCCAGAACAAGCAGTTAATACATAGTACAGTCTAATTAGTCACAGGTCCTACCCAGCTTTCTGCAGCTGACTCATTTGAGCTTATGTGTATAGATGTAGCTCTGGCTCCATTGATACAATTTCAGGCATCCCTCTTCTTCTGTTAAAAAGGTTTCTTTGGATTCTTGCACTTTTCAGACACTATGGTGCATAAGCAATTTTCACATTTAGGAGAAAAAAATTCCTATAATAATATTTTGCCTATCATTTTCCATTGAGGCAACAGGAGCCTTCCAGATGTCAGTGGTGGCAGTTCAGATTATGTGCTTAGAGCTTTACTTTAAGTCCTATTTGCATGCTACAACCAAACCAAATCCTCCTTATTATTGATTTTGTAAAAATTGTGGCCTTCTTTCAGTTATGGGGGTTTACACAAGTATATGTAAAATCAACTCCTCTAGTGACTCTTATTATGGAACATACATATTAGCAGTCAGTTTCTTGTACTGTATAATGAAATGTTAAGTCAATCCGAATAAACCTTAAAAAATGTTGAATTTATCAAAAGCATTGACTTGATTTGAAATATTTCTTCTTCATTTCATTTTGGGATCAATACAGACATTGCTCATTTTTCTCCTGATTCAAAAATTTGAAATTAAAAATTCCACGTGATGGCTTGCCTGGGATAAAAACTAATTTTCTTGTTACTGCCTGTAATACATGTTTGAGTAATCAAGTTAAAAAGAAAAAAAAAAACCCACACCCATAAAAAAAAACAAAAACAAACAAACAAAACAAACACCAACAAACAACAAAGAAAAAACCCCATCAAAAAAAACAGGAAAATATTTGCTGGATACTGAAGTTTCTTTACAAAGGAGGATCTGCTGTTGTTCAGAGTATGGTAGAAGGATATACCTGTTCTCACCTCTATTAAGCTCTTCCAGTGTCTTCCAGAGGCAGCACCTGAGTTTGATGGTTTTCTCTGAATTTGTACACTAATGCTTTTGGGTTCTATAGAAGAGTTCGTGCTTGTGCCCAGGATGAGCTAGAAAATTAATTTCTGAAGACATGTTTTCCTTGTTATTCCAGAAAATGTGTTAAGTATATGGTATGTCTCAGTAACTTATAGTAGCAAGCAAATAAATGAAAAACATATAATGAAAATTGGGGAAAATTGTCAATTTATTAATTATTTACTTTAACAATCTATAGATTCACTTACAGTTCCATACTAAAACCATAGATTTGCATCTAAATATGTTTCATGTGTTTTTAAAAGTGTAACGTCATACTTCACCTGCTCCAATAACTATATTATACCTATTGTATTGGATAGGTCAAGTCAGGAGAAAATTAGTTCTGTATTAAACACAGAAATTTCATTTCACCTTAGGCTAATGTAATTTTTTTTTATTAAAATTGTTTATTACCACATTTTTTGCTCATTTTATTTTAAGTTTTTCTCTGAAACTTAAATAAAATATATAGATTCAAAGACATGAGGTGACATTTAAGCAAGTAAGGATCAGTACAATTTTCAGATAAGCCAATCACCAGAAGAATTTGACCTCAGTCTTCTGAGCAATGAACATAAATACTTAGAGATTTATATTATTGAAGGCCAGTTTCTTGTTAGTAGTTCCTGTTGAATTTCTAAAAATTTACAAGGAAATGCAGTTTTTCTAGCACAAAGTGCTAAAGGCCAGACTTCAATGTTAACATAAATAAAGCTTGTGACATCAAAGCAAATGATAAGATAGATTTGCATACAGATTAAACTTAAAATGAATTCTGTTCATTCATTTAAAGGAAAGTGAAATCAATTAAAATACAATACAAAAGGTCATCACTGAAAAAAATCAATATTCCTCCTATTTACAAAATCTAATGTGCAAATCACCATTTAGAAGAATAGACATATTGCCTCTGTAGGAAAAAGATCACCATCGCTTATGACCATCAC
The DNA here is from genome assembly GCF_000690775.1 of Eurypyga helias. NCBI lineage: Eukaryota > Metazoa > Chordata > Aves > Eurypygiformes > Eurypygidae > Eurypyga > Eurypyga helias. The sequence continues at coordinate 18,459 of NW_010266222.1, forward strand.
CAAAACCAGGTAGATCATATAGTTAAAATAAATTGCATTTCCTTAAAGAATAATTAAGACATTTCTAAACCTGGATAGAAATGCTTAAACATTTACTCAAGCAATATGTTCTTCAGGGTTTTTTTTGGTTCTATCATTTTGCTTTTGGAAGGACATAGTTACATTTTTAGTTATTAAACCCATATAACTTCATTCAGCTGTATCTTCTCTGCAGACACGAGAAATCTACTTTCCCTGAGACAATTTACTTTATTATTTGTTGGTGGTTTATGTAACAATAAATACAAAAGGGACTTCAAAAATTTGCATTATTTTCATGAAGTGTTTTTCTAGCCTTTGTGGAGAACAGTGGCATGTGGAATAATAAATTAAGTTATGATAGATTTCTTGGAAATAAGAGTCTCAAGATTAATTGATTCGGGAAGATAACTCTTAGTTGAAATGCACAGATAATTTTACCAGACATTGTTGACTTCATTTTCTGAAATGAATTCATCATTGTCTATGTACCTGCATATTAGAGAAACATGCATACAGTTATCTCAGTTATGAGCGTGTGAATAGTGTGCACTCTGCGGGCCACTGGCTGAAATTTCTTTTGTTTAATTTCTTCATTATTAGTGTTCATCATTAGTTAAAAGAATGGAGATTAATAAATCTGCAGTATAGTCCATTGATGTCAACCACAGCAAGCAATTAAAGGTAGAGACAAAAAAAAAAAAACAAACCCACACCAAAATGAAACCAACCAAAAAAAATCTGGCAAAAATTTTTGCCTATCACCACATTTTACTGTTTGATATTTTATTTCTGCCTCAAGATAACGTTTCATGGAAGAAGACATTTTGTGTGACATCTTCCTTGTACTGTGGAAGGTAGGGGTAGGATTCATTTGGCCAAATTTAATCATCTAGAAGTAAGATCTGGCCACGTGATGCTCACTGTAAAGTCCACGGAAAAGAAGGCACCTCTAGAGGAAGGCTCGTGCCACCCACAGGCAGAAAGGTCAGTAGAGCTGCTGACTGGTTTTCTCCACCTCTTTAATTCCAAAAGGAAACTCAGACCTGGAGATAGCTTAATGGAAGAGGAGATGAACCTTACTCAATGCCTCTGTGCACTTTGGAAGTAGAATATGTAACATTTCATTTTATGTGGGATTCTGTCCTTGGGGATGGACCCACATAAATATGTGACAAATCAAACTCATACAGGATGCAAAGTAGTTACAATACTGTGTTTTGTGATAATATATGTTGAAAAAATGTGTAGTGTGCCTCCAAAAGCTGCTACAGAACAAATCCTCCATTGCTGTTCATATGCTACAAGCATATGAGGCATGGAAGGAGTTTTTAATGAAAGACCACTCTGCTGCATCTTCCACCTGTAAAGAGGTGGAGCTTCATGTAGTGGATGAACCCACAGTGGTTGGATGTGATGGTTAAGTTACTGTAGGTAATATGTTGAGAAAAGAACAAAACCTGTGGCAAAACTGACACAATTAAATATAATAGTTCTTTGGAGCAACTGTGGACTGTTATGTAATTCTGGGTAACGGCAGGTATTTTGAAAGCAATGTGGTTTTTAAGAGTCCATCTCAAACCAATCACAGAGCGATAGAAGTTATAAAAGATGCCTGTAAGGGAGACCAATAATACCTAGTATAGATTGGATAGTCACTTAGTATCTTAAATTTCTAGAGTCTCATTAGTTTCTATTTAATGTGTTAATTCTTCAAGGAGATGATATAAACCAGTAAGAAACATTTTATTATGGTATATTACATGTTTTGTAGTGAACATACATAGATCGTATCAAAGGTCAGGTCATTTTTTCTGTAATTAAAATAGTTGTGAAGTCACAGACAAAGTCTTTCACCTAACATTTCACTATTTTACACTATATTTAATGAGTTAACCTTGAATAATGACTATTAGGGAGCAATTAATTTGCCTTACCATAAGCATTTGGCATTACATTAGACACTCCATAGTGCTTTTTCTGGTCTCCAGTTGCCTGCCCAGAAGGTGTGGTACTCACACTACATTCTAGTCTACCAGACACCTCAGCAAATTTAAACAGCATCAAACGTGCCTATATCTGTGTGCAAGCAGCTGAACCCACCCTTCTGATTCATCCTTGTGTCTTCTGATAACAAGATGATTGTGGAACAAAATCTGTTGCTCCAGAAAAATCTGTGGGCTACCTAGTGTAAGACAATAAAATGCAGCTAACTAATGGCCCCTGGTCACTTGTGTTTCAAGAAGACCTGAAGTATACAGCCAAGATGGTTTTTTTTCCCCAAAGGAATAGTTTTGATCACTCGCATTAAACAGTGAATGCAAGAGAGAAGAAAATGTTACTACTGAGTTTTACAGCAGTATATTTTAAAAAATTAGATCTTTTACAAAGGATTTTAGACTGAGTAATAAAAAGTGTAAGCCTTTAATTCACATACTAGTTACACCTAATTTGAAATGCATATATGTTCATTAAAATGAAAGTAAATGGATAGCTGTATTTTTCAGAAGAATTTAAATAGGTTGAGCAAATAGTTAACCATTAAATCTTAGGAATTAGGCACATTGGAAAACAGCCCAGCATCTAACTGTGTTGTAGTCATCTAAGTCTCTGCAAAAATATGACCTTCAGATCTCAGAAATCTTCCCAACTTATTTTAAGTCATCACAAAAAGGATCATAATAAATAAGTGTTAATGTATTTCTATTTTTCTTATTTTTAAATGTTTGTTTTCGGGTGGGGTTGGTTTTGGTTTTTTGTTTGTTTGTTTGGGGTTTTTTAATCTTTAAAAACATGGGTATACATTTTCTGAGTCAGAAATCATGTGCTTGTAGACAAGTAATCCTCTTGTCCAGAGCCTACATGTCCTTAAAGTCATACTGAATTTACTCGTGGAGGTGGTGCTGGAATCAAAGCACTATGAAAATAGGACAAGAATTTACAAATGCAGAATGATGTAAATGTCAAAATTTTGTTATTGGTGAAAGCTTGCTTTCTTGCAGTCCAGATTTTCAGCAGCTCATCCCTGCTATCATGCAGAACTACTGACTGCTTGCCATATAATGATATCAACAATATCTGAGCACCTTACCTCCTTGACAAATAACAGGATCACTCAGGAGAGAAAAGACCACAGAAGTCTCTAGCCCAGCCTTTGCTCAGCCAGGAGCTCAAAGCAGTGACAGTACTGAATTCAGCCAGGTCACTCATGGCTTTGTTGCGTCACGTCTTCAGGCCTCCAAAGATGGATGTTCCACAACCTCTCTGGACAACCTGATCCAGTGTTTCTTTATCCTCACAGGGAAATATTTTAACTTAAATCCAGCTGAGGGATCTCCTGTTTCAGTTTATCTCATTTAGGCATGATGTAAATAAGACTTCATTTCCTTGGGTGCTTTTAAAATATAAATAGCCTTTAAAAAATTAGGGGTTTTTTCTCTTTTTTTTTTTTTCCCTCTCTGCATTGTCCCTTAATTACTCTGCATATGTTCCTTCACCTTAAAATGACCGTAAAATGAGGGTAAACAGGAATGTAGTTTATTGATCATTTTCAGCACTGAACTTTCTCAACACCTACTCCCTGGGTTAAAAAAAACCCAACTAAACAACACAAAACTGTGACAGAAAATGAGTTTTCCCAGAGATATCAGAGTATGTAAAAAACTGATGTGTTTTTGTGGTATATTATATTACGCCTTTTCCATCAGCAGGACATTTTAATCAATGTGTTCTTAAATCTACTGACTTTCCATCTACTCCTCAGAAAGGTAGGCTGGTATGATTTATTCTCCAGTGTACTTGGATGACATTTTGTCTACTAAAGCTATAGGATTCACTGGCAAGGCTATTATAATTCAAGTAAAAAATGTACCAAAACCCATATGATTACAATTGTGATACAAGAATGTCATCTAGATCTGTATGTTTTTGAAAAATATATATATAGTGCATAAGTCAGAAAAATAACATTGATCCTATCTCACTTAGGAAAGTTGTTAGATTGTACTTCTGTGAAGGAAATGGTTTTCTTTCCTCTGCAAAACCAAACAAACCATGCAGAAGGACATTTGTCTAGAAATCATATGTAATATAACAGGGTGTGATATCAGAGGAAGGTGTGGTTTGTATGAAGGCATGTCTCATGTTTAGAAGGAAACTTTCTAGGGGGCATAGTGAGTGGAGAATAATGCCATTTCATTTGTCCATCCATTCCTTTCCATGCTTAGGAGGAGACACTGCCTATATTACTAAGCTTGATCCTGACAATATGTATTGATATGAAGTATACTGTAGATGAGACTCTGTAGTAGAGTTGTTAAGCATTGCAAAATTACAATTCCTGATTCGCAAAGTAGAAAGGAGTAATGAGTTCACATTTTACTCTACAGTATTTCTGACAGCTACTAAAATAATAATTTAAAAAAAAAAAAAAAAGAGCCCAGGCTACATACCTTATGTAATGATATAACTATGATTTCCCTAATGTGTCGGGAAAGATGCAAAAGTCACAATCCTCAAAATCCCACAAAACTCCATACTGCATTATATTCTAAAAGAGACTGACCTATAGACATAGAAATATGTAACTTCAGAAGTAATTGGCCAAAGTGCCAAAGGAGTCTTGTTCCAAGAAACAGAAGCATCACCAAGATAATCCCTGATTTAGTCTTTGACATGTTGGCATCTTGGCATTCTCCACTGAGCTATGTGTGTGCTGACTCCAGCATGTGGATAGTAAAACTGGGACATTACTATACATTTCATTACAACCCCTGCTTACTTTATGAGGAAAGCGGGGGGGTTAATTTTTATATACACAGGTATACACATACAGATATGCATTTATACATACATATATATATATAACTTGCATGTAATAAAAAGTCAGAAAAGTCATGTCTTAAATAATCGTGTCATCATGCTACAGCAAAAAGAGAATGTAGAATATTTTACAGGGAAGGAGTCTTGAAATGCTTGACTCTCCTGTAGTAACAGTACAATTTGATTCAGAACAGCAATGAAATTATTTTCTCAACCAGTTAACCATTATTCATGCACTAGCACAGACCAGGTTGTGATTTCTTCTTAAAAATTACATTTGTATATTTTACTATTTGGGCAGAATTTCTATGGTGATCTGTTTATGCACAGACTGAAAGCAAATCACAATTAATGTTAAAATTTATATACTTATAAATGATATACTGTATACTGAATAAAGTCCTGAACATATCTGAACCATGTACTAAGTGCAACAGCAATATGTAGCTCAAGAGTTGTGGAAAGAAAAGTTAGGATAGTCTGACATCAATTCATTTCCTGTCTTTGCTAGAGTGATACAAATATGAAGAGCTAATGATAAAGTGAAAACATATTTTTCAACTTTCAGGACATACAAACACTTTCTTGCAAAAAAAGCATGGTAGAAAACTTAATAGAAAAAACAATGTCTGATTTTCTTTTACAATCATAAATTTGGGGAAAAAAATGCCTGGGTATTTTACATCAAAATATCATAACCTTAAGTCTATCAAATTTATCTGTAACTGCTTGACTATCACAAGTCAAGTAATTTCTACATTAACTTTAAAAACAAACAAACAAACAAGCAAAAAGCACCAGAGTGAATATATTTTATCATCATTAGGATTTTCACCTATCCCTCTGTCAGGTGTCGTTATTTGTGTTCACTTTAATATAGTTGAAGCTAATAAACATATGTAGGTGTGGCAATGCTTACTTATATTAGTTAAGATGAAAACATCTGCATTGGAAGAAAGGTATTTTAAGATATGGCTCTGTTATGTTGTAGATAACTGTTATTTCTGAATATTCATTGAAAAAATGTTTATCTTCCTCTTAAGATTATTTACAGAGTTTTAATGATTTATGATGATTTTTCTTATACTAAACCAGCCAGTTAGTAGCCTAGAACATAATTCTGCTTCCACCAGACCTTTGTAATAACATAATTCATTATACTAAACAGTATACTCTTCAGTATGCATACTAAATAACATACTGTATATGTTATTTATACATATATATGTGTGTGTATTATACATATGTATATGTTATATTTATACATACTAATAACATACTATAGATGCTTCCAGGAGGTCAAGTAATCTACTTTTGTGATCAGTTAGCATCTGATTATCATTAGCTTGTAATTAACTGTCGCTATCATATATATGATCTGTCCTGTGACTGAAGAAGAGAATGGAGCCTACTCTGTCTCCCATACCCCAAAAGCAGCAATGCCCATTCCCAACAGGTTGACAGAGAGACTGGTACACGAGCCAAATCGGCAAACCATAGCTGTCAAGTATCAATTATTTTTTCTGGAGTGGGCATAGCTGTGATGAGGAAATAGGAGTTTGTGGTTTTTATGTGAGTATTTCTGTTTGTTGAGGTTGGTTTTTAAAGTAAGCAATACATCACAGACCAGAATGCAAACAACAGTGGCCACTTTCCAGCCTGGAAATTCTATCCTGCTCTTTTGAAATGGAAAAACTTGCAGATTGAATTATGAAAATAAGGAATATAAATCTTTGATGCGAGTTGCTCATACTCATTTCCCAGAAGTCATTTACCATAAGTGCATAGTTAAGTGATTATCTCTTATTTGTTACTTTTTTGAGAGTTTCTGAATAAGTAAGCTTCCCAGCTGTTTCAAAAATATGCCGTCACCTGCAGTTTCCTCCTTGTTAGTGCCAAGCTACCAACCTCTGTGCACATATTCCTTCAGCTACCACTAATAATAATAATAACAACAACAATAAAAAATAGTTTAGTGCCTATTGAGGTTTAAAATGCTGAATTACAACGTGGCAGGTTACCAATTACTTCCAAATAGACAGTAGCTGAAATGCATTCACCACAGCTCCCATTTTGAGCCACAGGTTGAACTTTAGAAAGGAAAATTGTAATTTAAAGGCTGAAATTATGTTGGAAGTAAGGAACCAAAGAAATGGTGTTTAATCTTTTCCTTCATGACATGCTAATCAATGACTTTTATTAGACACTTAGCAGCAGATAGAGTATGAAATATCAAAATTTATTCTGTTGAAACTGCTGCACTGACAGAACTGGGAAGGTACAAACCTAACCTTCAGATTCCTATTTCATCAGCACATTTCTCTGCTTAATAGTGCTTTTTCTCTTCTGTTAGCTTTGTGATGATGAAAAACATATTTTGTTTTTGTGTGAGTACTAGAAATAGGACTTGCAATCATAAAATCTTTTGTCACTCTATCTCAGTGCCATGCAAGTGACAGAACAAAAAGTTCAGTCTGCCAAGCAATAGTCAATAGCCATCGTGCAGCTGAGCACCTCTCCTATGACGAAAGGCTGTGAGAACTGGGCTTGTTCAGCCTGGAGAAGAGGAGGCTCCGAGGAGACCTCATTGCCGCTTTCCAGTATCTGAAGGGGGCCTACAAGGGTGCTGGGAGAGGACTTTTTACAAGAGCCTGTAGTGACAGGACAAGGGGCAACGGGTACAAATTGAAAACAGGGAGGGTTAGATTAGATGTCAGGAAGAAATTCTTCCCAGAGAGGGTGGTGAGGCACTGGAACAGGTTGCCCAGAGATGTTGTGGATGCCCCATCCCTGGATGTCTTCAAGGCCAGACTGGATGTGGCTTTGAGCAACCTGGTCTAGTGCAAGGTGTCCCTGGCCATGGCAGGGGGGTTGGAACTAGATGATCTTTAAGGTCCCTTCCAACCCTAACCATTCTATGATTCTATGATTTTATGATTCTATGATTTTGTTTTGAGCAAGGCTTCTAGACTGGAAGCTTGTTTTGTCCTGGGCTGATGTCCTCAACTGCCCAGCAAAAGTTCAAGATGATTAAAGCTAATGTAAGGTAAAATTTGTTATATGGTGACATTTATTAGACTGTAAACCATGGAGGGTAGAGAATATAACAGTTAATGTAAAAGTATATGTATGGGTAACAGATGAGGAAGGCATTACAATGTCTTAACCCTTTACCTTCTCACTTTACCATCAATAAACCCATAAGATTGGAAGTCTATAAATGATTTTTTGAACTTAGTCACTCACTATGTCATTGCATTTTCATTTGTTTCTTGGGGTTGTCTTGTGAGACAGCAGTGCTACAGTATTGGAAATGAGGTTGGTATAAATGGCTTCAGAATAAAACAATTGTTTTATTACCAGCCTTCAAAGATAAGCTATTTACCTCTAAGTGGAAATAGGGTTATTCAGCTAGAGAAAAAATTCTGTTAGGGAGGCTAAGTTTTGGCATTTTCAAACCTACCACTGCCATGCTTCCCATTTCTTCTGTGTTGCATTGTAATTGTAAACCCACTGAATTGGCAAAACAACAAACAACAATGTAAAAATAAATCTTTAGAGCTGGAAAATATGCATTGGCTATGTCTCATTGCTCTACTATGTTTCTTTAGGGACTTTCACTCAGCCAGGATAAACTTACTCAAAAACCTAGGTGGCTAACCGTAACGTCAACTCTAGGATGGCCTTTGTGAGACAATGACCACAAAGCTATGACTGATATTTCTTAAAGAGTAAGAGCTCGATTGGTTTTAAAGATCTTTCTACAGACACATTGATGACGTCCAGCTTAAGCCCAGCTCCGTGCTAAGTTGGAGCTGGTAAAAAGAATTGGAAAGCTACAGGCCACCTGGTAAAAAAACAATGGTGATTTCTTATGCTGCAGCAGGCACTTTGATGTCATGCTGAGTTGTCAGGGTTGAGGAAAAAACATCAGTCAATCTTTACTGAGGATAAAATAAAAAATGAATTTCCTTGCAAAAATTATATTTAGCTGAATCAAAGCCAGGAAGAGACCATCCAGATAAACTAGAGATGGACTTCTTAAATTTACTGTTGGAAATAAGCAAAACAAAACTGCAGTATAGGAGCCATTCTGTAAATATAAACATGTTGAAAAGCAAACTTCTTTGGGGAGGTCCTGGGGTGTCTTTTTTTTGTGCTACTAGTTTAGTGCTTTTGTTGTTTATTTTTGGCAATGCTTCATGTATATATCCACAGGGAAAAACACTCCTGCTGTAGACTCTTCACATGTTCTTTCAAATTCTCAATAAGAACACGGAGGTTACTCTTTATAATCTTATGCAATTTTATGCTTCCAATTTTCTTAAGGTTGGAAAAAGACAAAAAAATCCCCAACCTGCTGTGCCACTGAAAAGGGGTTGCAAGGAAGCGGTACATTCAATGGCAAAAGCGAGGGAAGGAGTGGCAAGCAGAACGCATGGGAATGGCGACAGGAGCCCTCCTTCCAGGTGCGCTCACCCACACAGGGGTAGCAGCAACCCAAGGCCGCAGGGCGGGTGGCTGGGACTGGGCTGGGGCTGGCCCTGGCATCGGAGATAATTCAGGCACCATCTGTTGGCTCCTGGGACAGGCAGTGCTGTGCTGCTAAATGAAGTCTACAGATTTCTAGAAGGCTTTTGATTGGAATTAATGGGTTTACTCCGAGGATGTAAGTGGAAGAGATGTCAAGGAGACAATAAGGGAGGAATTCTTATGGTGAAGTGTGGACGCAGCTTGGCTGTTTCAGCTGTCCGGTTTTGTTCTTAGTGGATGATGTTCCTGGTGTTCTCATAGGATGGAGCTGAGCTGAGGCTAGCTGCCTAAGCAGGTAATACACCTCTGACGTGATTGCACTATTGGTCTGAAATTTTGTTTTGTTCCATGTAGAAATTACAGGTTTAGGATTGAAATACAAATTCTGAAAAGCATTCTTGTGTTACTCATGTCTCATTCCAGCATGGACAAAATGGAATTCAAGTAATAGTCTCACTTTTTATTAATTTTGGTCATCACAGTTTTACACATTTGTGTTTGGATCATAAATGAAGTCTCAGACAAAGATGTATATGTATATACAGACAAATATGTATAGCTTCACACTTATGAATGTGCATGTGTTTTGCTCACCTAATCTGGCTTGTACTTTAGTATATTTGAGTATGGTACCTTCTTGACAGTTCCAGGCGTTTTCTTTCCTTAAGCTTTTAAGTGAATTCAGATTGTCAGGTTATCATTATAATTTAACAGTGACTGAGACACATACATTTGTGTGTTTTTGTAGATGAAACAAGCAACATTACCGTGTGTATGTATAATAACCATCTGAATAGAGAAGACTTTCAGGAAACATTAAGTTCTCTAAAGATCATATTTTCACTGCCTCTAATAAGAAAAATGTACATTGATGGCTTTTAAAATAAGTATGTATTGCTGCTTCTTCTAATCATTAAAACAGGAACTGATGGTATGTCTTGGCTTACCACAAATAGGATAAAGAGCACATTGAAGTCATGCCTTCAAACAAAAGCTCCAGAGCATCAGGACACTTTTAAAAGTACCACATATGTTTGAAACATAAACCAGAGAAGCAACAAGGAAAATTAGATATTTGCATTATCTGATTAAAGCTGTATTTCTTTTCTAATTAAAAAATGGGCTCTTACTCCAAGAGAATGATAGATAAAGCTGGGAACTCCTCCCTGAAAGGGAAAAGTTAACAATAAACTTTTTTGGCTTGCTTTGAAATTTGGAGTCAACAGAGTAAGTCTGTTTCCTGTCATTCTACCTACAGATTATATTAAAACAAACAAACAAACAAAACCCCACTTTTGAGCCAGAAATATGCATGTGTATCTTCTAAAATATTGGCTTAGGGTATCAATCATAGGCATGACTATATCGTAAAAACCAGGAAAGTCATAAAATGGTCCTGTTGCATGTCTTCTCAGATTTTAGGACAAATTCTGTTACAGGAAGCTGGAGGAGTATCCTTGACATTGATGGTTGTTATTTTGGAGCAGTAATATTTTGCCAGAAGGGAAAATGCTTTGCTTCGAATCAGTGTCAAGCTTTGCAGCTGTATCCAAAACTATCTTATAAATGAAGATATTGTTTTTCTCAGTTATTATCCTGATGCTTTTAATTTCATTATCAAAGATCTGAATTCCACTTTAAAGTTCAGAACTGAATTATATAACCATACCACTTGTTGTCATTAAACTACCTAGGATTTCCTAATGATAAGGAAGTCCCTTGGACCAAGCAGAAAACCACTAAGAATAATTATATTTGTATAGAATTGTATCACAGTATAGTATATACATGCTACATGCACATATACATTACATACATATATATGACCTATATGTGTCCATATATATGTATAGATATATATATTAGTAAGTGTATAGAAATATTTGAAAATTAGATAGGCCTAAAAATTGAATTAAATACAGTAGCTTAAGAAACTAAGAAGGGAATAAAGCAAGGATGATGGTACATTAGAGGACAAGGTACAGGAAGTGATCCTGGAATCAGGTACTAGGAAATGGCATTGTAATAGCTTAAACATACTATAAGATTATATGAGAATAGCCATACCAGGTGAGAAAAAAATTACTTTTCGTTTAGTGAGTTAATTTTGACACCAGTCTGTTGCAGACAGTGAAGACACAAAAGGTAACCATATAATTATATTTTTCGGGTATACTCATACACTCCATTAGCCAGTTGTTACTGTATTGAATCATTCTTTTTTTTTTTTTCCTACCATAAATTGGGATAAATATTTTGAGCTTATGAAAACTGAGGCTGTCATTTACCTGCATGCACTGTGTTCAGCTGTGAGCAAAGTGGTAGTGTTATCCCCTGTTTTGAACTTCCAGACTGAGAATTTCAGTCCTTTAATTACGTTTGTTTTATGATGAACAATATACATGCATTCCTTATTTACCTTCTTCTTGGCATCCATAATATTACAGGATTCTGTTACATGCCTGAGGTTTAAAGGTCAGTTCCCCTACAGAAGTGTTTGTGTATCTTTGGGAAACCTTGCTGCCCTTCTTTGCTTCTTTTCAAGTATTATTATCCTTTTGGGGATATGAGGACCAGAATTGTTTTAGTCTCTCCATTCTTAAACATTTTGGTTTTATTTTTCACTCTTTAGGTTTTTTTACTCTTTACAATTTAGCTTATATTTTCATAGAACTCTTCATAATAATTGCAAGATTTTTGTCTAAGTATTAAGTTTAACAACTGGTAATTTCTAACTATGAGTAGTAACACCTTTTCAGTGCTTACATGAAAAACATCAGGACTATTTTCTCCAGCGTACATAATTTTATTATTTTCAGTATGGGTTTATATATTGTACTATCAGGTACTATCACATTACTCTTCTGCAACTTTTGACACTTTTTTCAACATTCTGACTACTCATTTAATAAAAAAATATTCTTCTCATTTAATGTTTGGTAATGTGCTTCAGAATCTAAATATAAAACTAAACAGAGGCATTTCCATTCAATGTTTTAACTCTGCCATTGGCAAATTTAGCATGGTCAGTGAAGCAACATGGCATATATTATCCCAGTTCCTAGAATATAATTGTCTACAAAATATTAGTTCTCACTACTGTTGGCTACCTTTATAAGTAGGAAATTGTATAGTAAAATAACTAAAGGGTAGTAAGTAATTCTCCATATTTATAAGGAAATATATAGCAGATAAGCTAGTAGTCCATCTAGTCTAGTATTTTGTCTTTGCTACTGTTGAAGATAATATGTTTCAGACAGTACTGTAGCAGGAATATTTTCAATAACCCAATAGAAGAGTGTATTTCTTTTTATATTTGTCACACCTTACAGGTTGAAGCAAGAATCTTCAATAGTGTTTCCTATGAGATAGCAAATGATCCAGTGTTTGTACAGCATCTCCAGTCTATAATACATAATTCCAGTTAAAAACACACAGTAATGCATATCTAAAAGCCAGTTGACTGTACTTGTAAGTTATTTTATACCTTATACTGGTATAAATATATATATATAATGGATTTCATACCGTACCCTTGATCAAGCTTTGCAAGTATTCATTAATACTCTTCATGCTGGAAGTCAATTTATTGTATCTTCTATTTTCACACAACTTTGTTAATGAGATAAAGCTCTACGATTATTGTTATAAATACTTTCCTTGTCTATGTGGAATGGAGAAGACCACTGCAGACTGGAATTGCATATGGCTATCATAGTTTCTTTAATTTAAAAGTGCCAGTCTAATAACTGAAAATAATAATTGTTCTTTGTCTGAAAAATATTTTCAGCAAACAAATAAAAATTGGGATGGTTCAATCTCCTGGTCCATCTTGAGCAAACCTGTTCTGTGTTCAGTAAACCATTTAGCACCTGCTTGCCAACTAAAAATCTTTCTAACTCACAGAGGTGGTGTGATAGTTACACTGAAGTCTCTAATCACACTAGTGATCATCTGATTAAAGATCTGAGAGCAGTGATCATCCTAATCCAGCATGGCTTTCTCAGTCAAAATCCTCAACTGTCATTTGTTTAAACTGCTTCAGAAGAGACATTGATCCACCAGAAAAGTCAAAGATATATTGATAGCTTGCATGTATTTGGGCCTGTACTGTGAATCAGGTTCAAAGGGTATGAAATGATCTTGACTCCTCTGATGACTTTTTAATTATTTTATAATTTTCAGAGTCTTATAGTATTTAGTCCAGAAAAGACCATTAGGCCGTTTTGTCTGACTGTAAGCCATCTATCAAGGTATTTCTTTAGGAGATCTTTTAAATTTTGTGTGACTACAGGATGGCTTATGGATTGGCTAGCACACATTTTCCAAAAATACTGTTAAGCCATCAGGACAGAATTTACTATTTTCCATGGAATGGATGTGAACTACAGGAGCTCGAGGGAGGATTTTTTTAATATGTTGGGTTTTTTTCTACAATGCTCATAGGGTCTTAAGAACTTTCTCATTAGAGCCCACAGTCAGAACTGCAGGGATGGCTTTTCAGGACAGTGTGCTGTTAGGGACACAGACTGTAATTCATTGTTTTCTAATATCTCTGACTTTCAAGCAAGTATAATTATCGACATTCATCCCAAGTGAGACATTTTCAGCATTTGTGGGTCAAATCCTCATTTGCTTTAATGACAGTGCTCCTGTGACATGCATTTCTTTATCAGCATCATCTACAGTTCTAAAGAGTTCAGCTTGTAGACCTGTGTAAGCAAATACTGAAATACTTTCTCTCTTCTAATTGCATGGGTTTAAGGAATAACTGACTTTTACACTTTAGTTACCTTCTGTGCTTTGGAGTAATTGCTCTCAGTATCTTCCACAGAGTGACTTTTACATTTGTTAGTTTTGCATTTGCATGCTGTTTCTGGGGAGCTATGCAGAATGCACTCTTCCTCCCAATTCTTCCTTTCTTTATCAAGGCATACCTAATTTTCAAACACTCTTTTATGTTTATTAGTGGAGCTCCTCATGCAGTTGGAGACTTTGCAAAGTTTCACATAATTGTATTCATCTATTTTGAGGATTCTTTTCACATATATTCACATATATTGAGGACATTTTCACATATATTCTAGTTCTTTTTCAAGGATTTTCTAGATACTATGAGCTCTTTTTCATGATTCTTCATGACCATTCATTGTGCTTTCCAGCTTGCCCTCTTGGTTGAATATATACTGCAACTACAGGAGTTTTTGTTTGAATGTAGCAATATGTGTACGTATATGCACACGTATATAAGTGCATGCATCTGTATCAATATGTATACACACTCGTGTATATGCATAACATATTTAGAATATGCATTTATAGATATTCTTAATAGCATATTTAGGCATATAAGGAGGCACACAGACCCTGGCTGCCAGAGTAGCTGGTTCTCCAGAACTATCATGGAGTCTGATTTTCTTTCTGTGCTCTTTTCAAGGACCAGATCTTCATGACACTTTCAGAAGTCAAGTGTATAGTAGTATCTCTTCACCACTGTGACAACGCATTTTTTGTCCTCTGCAAATTGAAGTTCATTACATTAGTGCTGATATTCTCTCAGCAGGTGGTCGATGTCAATTATTTTTTGCTTCTGTGTATTTAAAGCTGCTACATATTCATTTCAATTCTGTTACAGAGCTCTGAAGTTCTGACAAGCTGTGAGCAGTTCTTCAATCAGGTAAACTTATGAAACAGCTTCATACTAGTTGGAATCATCATGTCCTGACTAACCTGGATTTCTCACAACTTGTCTCTATGTTTGCCTCATACACAGTGGCTAGATTGTCCTTTTTCCTTTCTCAGTTTTTAGAGCTTGTTGCAGAAGATAGGCATCCAAACCTCACTTGTTCACTTACAACAGTTATTTCCAAATGTTAGAAAAGCTGATTTTATTTTAACACGTGCATGAACAAGATAATTCGCGTTGGTCTAAGACCGCGTCCACCTGAGCAACCTATTTTGTCCTTGTCCAAGTCAGCACGAAGTCTCTAGTCAGATCAAGCTGAGTTCTGTTCCTCTGGGAATAACAGCCCTGCTCTCAAGGCTAGCATCCAGGCTGCTGATATCAGCCAGATGGACATAAAACAAACTGGTCTTACATCTTTAATAATGTGCTTCTTAATCACACTGTATTCAGATGAAAGAAAAAAACAAACCTAATGTGATATTACATTAGAAATCCCTTTCAACTTTTCTGCCTGTTACAGTGCTCAAATTCCTAATTTCACATCCAGGAGTTTACCATAACTTTGATATATTTTACACACATATATATATATTTATGTATGGGTGTATATGTATATATCTAATCTCTAGCTCTGAATCTAATGAAAACTATTTTTAATTGTTTAGTATTCAAAAAACTTTTCAAAGAATATATGTCTTCTTCCATAGCCTTTGTTTATCTTATGACTCATTAGGAGGACAATAATTCATTGTGTGTTCATATTACACTGGCAACTAAATCTGTAGGGAACGACCAGGATCATGCCCATGTAAGTCTCTCTTAGCGCCTACCAGAGCATTCCCTCTACTATGTGCACATACATTGCCAGTGACCAGTGTGGATGTAGCATGAAAATATTGAAACACAAGACATATAGAAAGGAGGGATTGAAAAGATTAATTTCATGTTCCTCTAAATAGTAAGTCATCAGAATTAATTTTTATGATGGAAAGCAGGAAGAGTGTAGTAGCTGGGGAGCTGCCACTGTTTACCAGCATTGGTTGTCCAGACTCACACAATACTGTGTGCATTAGGTAGGTAGAAATTTGTTAATAGCAATATAAAAACTTCTGTCATACTGACAAGTTTAATGAGAGGGAATCATGAAAGAATTGCAATCTAGAGATACAATTAGTCCTCTGGAAGAGATGTTTGAGTTGTATAACTTACTCATTAAAACACATGACAGACTCACAGACCAGATGAGACTGGAAAGCACCTCTGGAGATCACCTGGTCTGAGTCTTTGCTCAGAGCAGGGTCAACGAGAACAGATTAGTCAGGGCTGTGTCCAGTTGGTTTTTTAACATCTCCAAGGGTGGAGACTCTACAGATTCTCTGGGCAACCTGTTTCTGTGTGTGATCAACCTCATAGTGAAGAAGTTTTTCTTATATTTAAGTGAAATTTCCTGTGTTTCAGTTTGTGCCCACTGCCTCTTTTCCTGTCACTGAGTGCCACTGAGAAGAATCTGGCCCTGTCCTCTTTACTCCCCCCATCAGGTATTTATGATCCCTCTGAGCCTTCTCTTCTCCAGAGTGAGCAGTTCAGCTCTCTCAGCCTCTTCTTGTGTGTCAAATGCTCCATCACATGCATCCCTTAGCTTGACTCACTGAGATATGTTCCTATCTCTCTCGTACTGGGGAGGTCAGCACTGGACCCAGCACTCCAGATGCATCTTGCCAGTTCTGAGTAGAGAAGAAGGATCACCTTGACCTGCTGTCACCACTCTGCCTAATGCAGCCCAGAATTCCATTAGTCTTCTTTGTTACAAGGGCAAACTGTGACACCCAGGGTCTTCCCTGAAAAACTGCTTTCGCTGAATTGTAGACTGGGAGCTGGGTTTATTCCACCCCATGGTCAGGACTTGGTAATTCCCTTTGTTGAGCTTTGTGAAATTCTTGGCCCAGTTCTCCAGATTGTTGAGGTCCCACTGAATAGTACCACACCAACCTGGTTCATCAGCCACTCTTCGCAGTTTTGTGTCATCAGTAAACTCACTGAGGGTTTGCTCTGTCCCATCATCTGGATAATTAATGATAGTGCTGAACAGAATTGTCACCAGTATGCTTTCTTGAAGGAAGATCTGTGTGATGTTGTAGAATCAACATTCATTGCTTATGAAAAAAGTTTTATTCAGACCATTGTATTACAAAAAAGTCTGCCTGCTCTCTCAATTGTCAGAACTAAATGCTTCAGTGAGCTTTTGGAATTGTCTTTTCCATTTCTGCCATTTTTGGGAAAACTCTTCTTCCCCATTGCTGAAAAGAATACTGTCAAAAAATCACAAACTAATTATCATAACATTGATCTTAAACGATGAAAATTTTAAATACTGTTGTTCATGCTCTATGTGTTGGTCTTTGCTTAGAGCTTCTAGGTTTCATGCTTTCTGTAATTCAAACTTCTACCCAAAGCTGTAAAATTTAGAAGTTTAGCTTTGAACATAGAAGCTCAGATACTCAGATTCTCATAGTTAAAAACTAACAAAAAAATTGAGCTCTTATAAACAAATGAAACAATAAATTTTGCTCTCTGTTAACTGTATATAAGATTCCTTTTTATTTCCCTGACTGTGCTAATTGATTTTAAGAAATTTTTTCTTCTTCTATTCTTCCCTAACAGTTTGACCTTTATTCCCGCTAGCTCAGCAACATGCAACAGTCAATGAGTTTTCACTAGATGGTCGTCTAAAAGGCACATTGTTGTCAAATGATAAAGAGATAGGTTATTACAGTTTATGTTCATACTCCTTTTCAGTGGTCAGTGGTCACCCTGTTTTTAGTTCAGAGGCTGAGTTTGCTGAGTTCTGCAAAGTGCTGTAGGCATTCTTATGAAGTGATGGGTTCCCTGAGGATGCTGGAGGAGGGAGCCTTTATCGTTTATCAGATCAGATCTCTTTTTTCACCATTTATAAATGATCATTAGTATTATTCTTCTGTATCCTTCCAAGTGCAGTGAGCCAGTTTGACCTTTCCTTTACTGTTGCGTTAGGTGATCATATATTTGTGTGGCTTCTTTGCACTAAGACACTTTTTCTCACAAACCTTTTTCTTATTTTATCTCCAGGTGTGCTGTCATGTAGAAAGTAAATATATATACCCGGAGGCAGAAGTTCAATGGTGTTTCAGCAAACTTCTTTATGCTACCTTCTAGAGCTCTTGCACTAGACTAAAATTCAGCTGCTGTCTTCTCAAATGACTTTTCTTACTCCTGTTCATATTGTGCACTTGGAAATCAAACATTAGCAAAGATTTCTCCATCTGTCAAAGATGACAATGTGCTAGACAATAAGGCAATAATGAGGAGAGGGATGACAGAAATAAAACAAAGTGTTATGTATATCTGTATATACTGCTAATACAGCATCAGAAAAAGTTTTAGTACGAAGCTTAAGTAAGCCCTGCTCCTTGCGATGCCCACATGAGCCTTTTTTTTTACAGAAACTGTTGTTTTATCTGCTTGTATTATCCAAGTACACAATGTATTGCTGTTTCACTGTATGTTTTACTTATGGCCAGGTAGGATCCAACTGCTAAAAGTAGCAAATCAAATTAGTAAATTGCCACTGTAATGCCTCACATATACTTGGTAATTATAGATCTGCAAGCATTCTTAAAATACCGTATGGATAGTCAGTATTTAGCCTCCTATGGGCATCTAAAAGAAGAGACACTCTGATAATCTTGCTTCTTCAGGACAAGAGGACATTCTGGGTAATCAAGTCCATAACATTTGAAGTCTGGAATATCACACATTTAGTAATCAGTAGAGGTTCACCTTAGTTTTGTCTACCTGCCTAATAAGAAGACTGGTCCAAAACCATGCTCCTGTCTTCCTGGCTACTTGCACATATTTATTTTTGTGCCAATCTAGTCCTTTAGTGTAAAAAGCAGTTTTAACTTCCTGTTCTTTGTTCTTCCTTTTTTCTCACCCTCTCTCCTCACTCTCTGCCAGAAGGAAATGTCCCATTTTTCGCTATTGTTTTTGTAGCCTAAACTAGCCCTGCATTAGCCTTCCAGCCACATTATTAGCCTTCTTTAATTTAATGGTTGTTTCTGTTTCTTTTAATCATCCTACAAGTCTTCTTAGACTTGGTGACTTCTTAGTCACCATCCCTGGATGTGTTTAAGAGACGGGTGGATGAGGTGCTGAGAGATATGGTTTAGTGGTGGACAGATACGGTTGGACTGGATGATCTCTAAGGTCTTTTTCAACCTAGTGATTCTATGATTCTCTGTACTGTACCAGTGGCTCTGCACATCGGTAACATGAAGACAAAGAAGTACAGACACTGTAGTATCATTGCTAACGTCTATTTTTGCCTACGGTTCTGAAAAGACATGTAGGCTAACAGTTAGGTTCTTGATCTAAGAAGATGAGCAACATAGAGAAAAGAGGGGAGAGGAGGAAGCTCAGGTTTGTGACTACAGTACGTGACTGTCTTTG
Organism: Eurypyga helias; assembly: GCF_000690775.1. Lineage (NCBI taxonomy): Eukaryota > Metazoa > Chordata > Aves > Eurypygiformes > Eurypygidae > Eurypyga > Eurypyga helias. Next base: position 38,002 of record NW_010266222.1, read on the forward strand.
CTCAGAATATCTGCAATTCTTAAAAATTTGTACTCAAATGAAGTACCAGTTAAACTAACCTCAGCCCACTATAGCCACTTATCTCGGTTTGCTTTCATAGACATAGTACCAGCATTTCCTTTTTTTCTTAGGAATTAAGTGGTGGTCACTCAGCATTTGTCTGTTTTGACAAGGTTTGAAAGAACTTTTCAAAAGATGCTAAGGGAAATTTATGCCCCCATTTCCATGTAAATCCCACTTTATCCTTGCTGTCATCTAATCCCTGGTTCAGCTTCCCTTCCTACCCTTCCACCTACAGATTGTCACATGAGACTGGTCTCTGTCATAGTCTATGCAATGAACAAGGCCCACAGGGCTTGCATTTGTGTTTCCAAGCATTTCAGTAAGATGATGTTTTGGATTAAACCTCAGCAGTACCATTCAGCAGTGACAAGTGAAACATCTATTACAAAGGAAAAAAAGGAACTACTTTTATAAAACTCTGTAGAGCAATGTTTATCAGGTTGTTATGTCCAGATCAATGGTGGTCCATAAGCTTTCAGGAGTGCAGCAAAATGCCATTTATTTTGCAAGTGCATGATATACAGTTATGAAGACAGATAAACAAAGCCAACAGGGATATGGAAGAAGTGCAGGAATACTGAAAATATAACTTGTATTCAATGCAGCAGTAACGAAAATCTTTGTGACATTATTTCATACCATGAATGGATGTTTGTGTGTGTGTATGTTTGCCTGTGTGCACATGTGCACACATGTACCATATATAAGTGTGTTTCTATATTTAAACTAGGTGCCCCTCAAATTTGAAGAAAGTGAAAATCAAACTAGATGTTTCTAATTATTCCTTCCATCTCTATCACACCATGCGAATGCTGTAATGAGGAAACGCGAGAACTGTGCATGACACCAGCAATATCAGTGCCTAGGAATTCATACAGCTTGTCTCAGTCCACATCACCTCATCAGATGAAAAACTGGTTCAAGAGACCTGATTGTCTTGAATAGTGGGAGATGAGAGAATGTGTTTGCAGCCACTGTGCTCATTCTTGCTTTTTCCTTTTAGAATGTTAGAAACCAAAGATATTTCTGTGTTCCCAAACGGCATCTTTTCACACCAGGTCTGAAACATTGACAGCCATTGTGAGCAATGATATCTCCTCGTTTATAGGTCACAAATATTTGATAAAGTTTACCCACAAAGCTATTTATTTCCAACTTTAAGAAAGGAGCCTGTATGTCTTTCATATATAAGGAAACATATTTGGTTTATTTTTCTATTGGGATCCTAAGTTTGGAGGAAGAGAAATTTCAGAAAAATATCTGTTTATGACACTCCAGTAAGTCCATAAAACATAAAAAGTATTCTAGATTTCTTCTTCCTCACACTCCACCCTCTAACTCAAATGCCTCAAATATATTCTCTTCGGCTTTTTCTTCACTCTACTGTTTTTTGACTCGAATATATTTCTCTAAGTATTAAGATTGCATTCAGAAATTTTATGCGAATTCTTACGGGAGAAGACCACACAATAATGATAACATTCACTTCTATTTCTTCATATATCCTTTTAATATTTTCATGTATAATATTTATCCATCCTTTGTACATTGCAGTGTTGGTTCAATACAGTTATATGCAGAATTATATTGAGAGTTTCGTGCGTTTTTTTAAACTTAACTTCCTGAAATCTCTACAGTGGATTGAATAGAGTTAAGGAAGGTTAGGAGACTTCACGTGTTAAATCATGTTCAAATGCATTGTAAATTATAATTGAAAGTTGCTACTATCTGATTGTGATCCTTTCATCATTTGAAATCCAGTGCATTCCTGATCCATGCTATAATAATCATCGTCACAGGTGTTTCTATTCAGTGGACCATAAGGCATTTAGATGAACCATCTTTCTTACCTTATGTGTGGAAGTTGGGGACAGAATTGAATATGTGGTACATGGCTTACAGAGCAAACTTATAAGACTACAGGCCTGTTCCTGTTGTGAAAAGTCCTCTGTTGATAAATATACAAAATTGCTCCCAGCACATTTCATGAGAAGTAAATTCATTTGGAATGACGTTACAGATTTTTACTAGACCCAGTGGTTTACATCATGTCTGTGGGACTAGCAATGTTCATCTTGCATGAAATACTTTTATAACTAGTACTGTGTAAAGTGACATAGAAATAAAAGGTGAAATAAAAATGTCATTTTTTATTTTTTTTAAATGCATCTCCTGATGAAAGCAGTCATTCTTCATAAAGTCATCAGTAAACCATTTCAGAAAATACATCAAAGCCATAGTCTCTTACCATATCTGCTCCATACATACTTGTGTTATGAACATTGTCTTGACATTATAGATGGAAGGAAGAAAATACATTTCTCTAAAAAATAGCAGAAGTCTGACCTGATTGTTTTCTGCCTGCAAATACACAGCTGATGTCGGTATGGGCCCTCATCAGTTCAAATTAGTGCATATGAATTTGCTTATGTGAATACCAGATTTATAAGAATATGGCTGTTAATGAACCAGAACATATATTCATTTCTTCAGGGAACTAGGTGTCCCTTATATTTTAAAGCTTTTATAGACTAAGTTCTCTTTATGCTTCAACATAGTATAGGTGAAGACAAGCACCCAAAAATCTCAGAAAGGGCAGGGCATGAACTACTTTCATCTATAAAGCAGATACTGTTGATTCAGTGAGAAAACTCTGGAATGGAAAGACAGGAATAGGATTGAGGACCTGAGGAATATGAAGAAGAGTTTAAGTACAGTTCTTGAAACAGAGCGCATAATTTTATGTCTTTGAAAGTTTAGTGATCCTTGCCTGGGTTCAAATTATCATCTAACCACTGATGAATCAGAAGCATAGAATCACAGAATGGTCTGGGTTGGAAGGCCCCTTAGAGATCATTCATTTCCAACCCCCCTGCCGTGGGCAGGGACACCTTCCACTAGACCAGGTGGCTCAAAGCCTCATCCAGCCTGGCCTTGAACGCTTCCAGGGATGGGGCATCCACAGCTTCTCTGGACAACCTGTTCCAGTGCCTCACCACCCTCTCCGTGAAGAACTTCTTCCTGATATCCAATCTAAACCTCCCCACTTTCAATTTAAACCTGTTACCCCTTGTCCTGTCACTACAGACCCTTGTAAAAAGTCCCCCCCAGCTTCCTTGTAGCCCCTTCAGGTACTGGAAGGTGCTATAAGGTCTCCCCGGAGCTTTCTCTTCTCCAGGCTGAACAAGCCCAACTCTTTCAGCCTTTCATCATAGGAGAAGCGCTTCTACTAGCCATGACATAAGACTATTTGGCTAATGTAGGGCACTGCTAATGTAGCAACATATTCCCTCTGTTGTCCCAGAAATGTTGTGAAATCTCCATTCTTGGAGTTACTCAAGTCTCAAGTGGACAAGCCAGAAGCAGCCTGTGCTACCTTGAAATTAGCTTTGCCTTGAGGGAAAGTTGTACTACGTGATCTTCTGACATTCAGTTGATCTTCTCACATATATTATTCTGTGTATCAAAGTGATCTCTAATACCTCCACTTCTAAGGAAATATAAGGAAAATAAGATTTAAGGGAAAAACTGGAACAGAAGTCAGAGGTAATTCTTTTGAAGAAAGCAAAAACCGTCTAGTGGATATTCTGAAGAATGTACTTGTAGGTGAAAATTCCTCTTAAACCTATTCATCAGGGCAATATTTTCAGTAGCATCTAAGCAATATATTAGACTATGTCCCATTATAAACAGGATTTTAGTGTTTGGCTGCCATCCTGTAACTGGAATTTAAACTCTTAAGAATGAGATTAGTAAGATTATCTAAGTGCTTAATGATGAGCACATGGAATTCAAAAGATTAAAAACCTATAAAGGATTAAGATAATTTGAAAAATTTTTCATGTTTGTCAACAGAGAATGTTCTTGCTGTTAAACGAAATCTTAAATCCTCATTTCATGAAAAGACTTATTTTTCTAAATAGATTTCAGTTTGATGATTAAAATCTTTCATAGTAACTTTGAAGAGATAAAAGAGTAAGACTGGTGTTGTACTTCCTATGTTTCCTCTCTCTAAGATTAGTAGAATAAACATTTATCTTTGCCTTTAACACAGAATTTTGGTTTTTAAATATGCAAACTTGAATATGTGAAAGGTTTGCTATCAAATATTGAAGCTAACACAGATCATGGCAAGCATCATCTGTTTCTCAAAAAGGGAAGAAGAGTGGGAAGAAGAAACCTTCATGCTTCTGAGTTCTCTTTTAGAACAGTTCAGCCAAGTCGCAGTATGTCTCATGCACTGCTGTCAAGATCAATAGGACAATATACATTGACTTGCTGAAGTTACTTTGGATAAATTATTCACCAAGAACTTCAGTTTTTATGGCATTTAACACAATGATTTAACAAATCTCAAAGGCATAGCTGTTCAGACTATTGATTGGAAGCTTGGAGATTCAACTAATTATACCCAAATGTTGCAGGTCGATGAAGTTTTCAAAACTAGCTTAAAAAGTTAGGAGCATTAATTCATGTGATCTATAGTGTTCCCTCCTTAGGGTCAAGTTTGAAACACTGTAGAAGTGCTTTGTACAGCAACGGCAGCACTTTTGCCTCCTGCCAAAAGTGGAAAGTGTATAAAGCCTGAAGAGAAAAAATATGTGTATTAGGAGAATTAAGCAAATTTCCTGGAACTTCAGTCCCCTCTCATGTGTTCTGAAATTTATTTTATTATCATATTGCCTTCCAGATATCATTTAATTTGAAATAATTCTGCTGTCGTTTCAGTCTTTTTACTTAACTCTTTCTACTTTGGGAGTCTGTCCTTTTATGAGTGTCAAATACCAAGCATGTATATCTTCATTTAGAAAAATCTACATAGACTGGCTATATTTAATGAAAGAAACACATAACTTGGCCTTTAAATTTCAAATGCATAAAGAAAACCTAATTTTGGCATAGTTAGGAGCAGGACAGCATAGCATAGAGCATTTAGAAAGTGCTGCAAATAAACCAAAAACTATTTTACAACCGTTTTTGTGTATCTGTGAAAGTAGCTTCATTTGGATTCATTAGCATTTTCAGAAGTCCTGCGTCTTTTGAAACTATATTCTTGGCTGTCAAAGGCATAAGCTTTTGCTTTGTGCTATACACCTGTACTGCAAATACCTTTATTAAAGAAAACTTTTAATAAATACTACTTTAAAATAGAGCCTGAACAATGACAATTCTTAATCTTATAGCTATTTTTTTTCTTGAGGCAAGAACTGATCAGCTGTTCTGCCATTGTCCGCTCTTGCCTGACACCCATAATGCTGAAATGTGTGAAGAATGAGTGAATAATGAAGTAATTTATAGATAAAATTTTCTTCCTGGTTAAAGAAAAGAGGGAGGGAAAACGGAGGGGAGTAAACATGTTTTATGTTTCTGTTTTGTTCCATATGCACCAATTACAGACAGATTTAGCTGCTGGTGGCCAGAAACCCTAAGGATCTTGTGATATGTGTTCCTGTTTGTCTCTAATCCTATATTCAACATTGTATGAGGTCTGTTAAACATTGATAAGCTTTTTTTGCTTTGTAGGTCCTCCGAGACCATTGAGCCTAAATGCTGTAAAGACCTGGATTAGGTTTATGCATTGTTAAAGTGGTTTAGATACATCTTAGCACTCAGTCTGTTCTTTCCAAGGGAGAAAGTCAGCCTGGCTGTGTATTAATGTTGACACCACTGTAATTATTAGCTGGCAAGAATCTTAGAAAGAAATAAGTAATTCTGTTTACTTTTCTGATGCTCATTCTTCACTACGTCAAAGGAATTTTGTCACCCCAAAAATATGGGAAATTTATAAAAGTCACAGAATTCCATATTTGTCACTTTTTGTGTACAAACCTTTGTAAAGAAATCTCTACTTTTTTTCCAACCCATTTAATATATTGATTCGAAAACACTGAATATCTTTTTTTATTGTTATTTACCAGAGCAAGAACTTTCTTCTTTTTTGGCTAAATATTTCCCCATTGCCATACTTGTGACTTTTTTTAATATGGAAAATAACTTAGTATATAGCCCTTTTTAGATATTCTTTTTCCTATTGTTTTCTAAGGATGCTTTTAAGGACAGAAAAAACAGCAACATTAACACACTCCTCAGTTTTTCAGTGCCATTTTTTGAGGTCGTCTATTTTCGTTGAGATTGGTCCATACAACCTTTATATATACAGAAATAGTACTTGCTTATCTGCCTGTTGATACAAATCATCAAAAGATAAAGACACATATACTAATTTGCTTACTGAGGTTGAAGAAAGTGAAAACATATTCAACTTTGTACGGTTAGCTTTTGTTTTGTACCTTGAAAATAGATTCTACTTATCTCATTTGAAACTTTATTATGTACTAATTTACTGAAAGGGTAAAAACTTGTCTAAACTATGTAGAGAAAAAATAATCTTATCCAAGAGAAATAATATTTTTTAAGTTTCTTGGACTTTGAATGGTAAACTACCTGTTAGAGTTTGGAATAAGATAAGGACAGTTTTCAATAGCAACTACCAATTTTTGGTTTGTCTTGGAAGCCTGAATTATGGAAAGACTATTTCCATAGTCTTGCATTGTGCAAGAAGCATTGCATTTAGGACTGAATTTTCTTTTAATAAAAATACAATAAAATACAAACAAGAAAATAAAATTAAAACATTTTCAGAGTTCTTAGTTTTATTTGCAGAATTTTACAAAATAATTTCCTTTCACTATTTGTTGAAGAAGCCCCGAAAATCTCGACATTCTAAAATCTAGCACAAAAAAAACCCTCTGAAAACTTATTCCAGCAGATTAGTTCATATACTTCATTCTGAATTATCTCAGTAAAATGATGATGGTTGGTCTTACTTTTTAGATATTTGGGGTTTTTTTTGGTGATTATATAAGTTCCCAAATAGAATTATTTCAATGGCTCCTGTCATTCTCCAGAGGATTGGTGGTTTTTTTACTGTGACTACTAATTAGGGCATACCACTGGAACAGAACAAAACAAAACAGGATGCAGTTTATCATCTGGCAGTTGAAAAAACATATGGACTGAATAGAGAGTATGAACGGAGATAAATTCTTGCCATTACTAAAGCAAACCTGTAGTAATGCTCTTTTTACCCCTCTTTCTCCTTTTCTGTCTCTTTCTACTAGTTCTACCTTGTCATTGTTTTCCAGCACATAACATAGATATAGTTTCCTTTCTTTTCATTAGGACAATATATACATTTAAAAAGCTGTCCTAATTTATTATATTTATTACAATTCCTCAGATAAACACTCTCAAAATTCTTTGCCAGTTGTGTTTACTGTTGCAATCATAGCCTGATTTGAGCTGTGCTGAAGTGTAGGTATTTTTATGTTGCTCCTCCTGAAGAAGGAACTTCTGAATGTGCAGGGTTTTGTTCCCAACTCAAATGCACAGAGAGAATACCACAATGTATTTCTGTTTTTTCTGTTTTGAGCATTTTTGTATCCATTTCCAAAAACAGCAGCTGTTGTTTATCATTTTCCTTCATCTGTCTTTTAAAGCTATACTTCTAAATGCTCAAAAAGTTTGTCCAATATGTCTTTACTCACTCTTCACTTAGATTTGCTGGTGTGTGTAGATGACTCCTGGATCTCTAAAAGCAGCTTAGTCCAGAGAGATTGTTCTCTGTATCTCGGGATCACAGTTGTTCAAGGCAATTTCCCTAACAAGATAAATATATTTGTTGACATTTCTAAGTGGCTTACTATCCTCTACTGTTCAACAGAATTACATCAGCTCTCTTCAGAGCATAGGTTGTCCTAAAAAAATCATGGTTTGCATCCTTAACTCTTAATCAGCTGTAATCAGCTACTATGAATACTTTCTAATGTTAATTTTTGCTTTTTTGGTTAGTCTAATCCTCTCAGAATCAGATAAATAATTTTTGCCACAGGACACTCAATATATCTCTGCTTAATTTTCTAAACAAGCGAATATAATGTAGTAGTTTTTGAGCTTTAGGTTTTCTTAGAAATCATATGGGAATCTTTCTCTGTTTGTGTGAGATTACTATAATAATAGCTTATTTTGTAACATCTAAAGTTATTCTATCGTGACTTTATTAAGGTCAATGCTTCAAAGTATCAGAAGTAGATAAAGGACCACACTTTGGCTTTGAAATTATTTGCTTGAAAAGATACAGGAAGGTATGACAGGCTGAAAAAATCAGATGAAAACAAACCAAACAAACAACGACAAACTAGACTGCAGAGCTTTGCTTTTCCTCTTTCTTAGCTATCTACAACAGGGTGAAGGGACAAATTAATATTAAGGAGAATTTCAGAAGCAGCCCCTGATTTTCTTCTGGGTGGTAAACTCCCCTTCTGTTTTTCAATATCCTGTTTCTATGTTCAGTTAAAATAATAAGTCTTCTCAATTGTTGTATATTTTTGAAGTCCTCCACAAATTTAAGCAAACATTCCAGCAGCCTGATGAAGTAGACCATGGAAGAGTAATACCGGGTTTTCTTGGCACATCATAGTAAAGCCCAGAACAAATTCATTGTTTGCAAAGTGATATGCCAGTAGAGAGCTGTGGAGCTCCCAACTTTGGAGGTTACATACACATTCCCTTTAAACACTTGTGCTGGTTAACTAAGTGAGAAAGTTAGTAAGTGCATAATGTCTGCTCTGGGTAGCTGAGTACAGCTGCCCACAGAATCACTTTTTTTCTTTCTTTACTTTTTTTTTTTCCTTCTCTCCTCCAAGATAGGATATATCATACAGAAATCCAGGTGACTGAAACAGAAACTAGAAATCTAACAAATATCCAAACTTAGACTTGGTTAATTTAAGGATGTAATGCCTTGAAAGATTATACCAGCTTTGACTGATATAAACTTCAGCTGAGTGACTCGATAAAATATGAATTTTTATTTTTGGGATTGTCAATTGACAAGTTGCAAAATATGTAGGTTGTGCCTGTGTGGAAGCATGTCTGAAAGCACAAAGGAAGCAGAGATAAACCAAACTATTACTGGATGTATAATGAACTGCCCCATCCTTGGCTATGCAGTCTCTGAAGCCTAGTGCTGCTGATCAAATCAGCGAGGTATTACCATGGAAATTTTATTTCCATTAGAACACAGCAAACTTGTTCTGCATGCTCTTTTTAACTTCCTCCTTCCACCCCTTTCTCAGTGACACTTTTTTGTTTTTTTTTTAAAGAAATTGTCAGTCTGGATCACTGTCTGCATGTTCTAACACTAGCACGCATACCAAGCCTATTACTCCTCCATGGTCTGCACATAATGAAGATCAGAGGGCAGATTTTGCCTGTAAGTACAAAAAAATCAGGTGTCGGAGCTAAGTCATATCTCACTCCTTTTCTTAATTAATTCAAGACTTAATAATGCAGACAGAGGTGGATGCTAACATGAGTGACTGTGAACACCCATGACACGCAGCAGTCTCAGCACCTTAAGTATTGGAGGACCAATAGGACATAAAATCTGCAGGTCTGGGATGAGCTGTGTCAGTCAATTTGACAAGTACTTTTTGTTTTCATTGTTTCCATTAAATTTCATGTCAACCAAGGCATATTGCTGACTAAGACCATAGCTCCACCAACAGCTGAGCTCTTTCAACAGCTTCAGTCACTATTGAAGTCTTATTTCTCCTCCTGGCTTCACTGCTCTCAGGCCCAAAGGTCTGGTTCATTTTTACCAGTTTGACACTACCATTAAATTAAATTCCCACTAATAAAGACAGGAGATAAAAGTAACTTGAGGTTGCAGTGAAGGCCCAGGCAAAGATCAAAAAACTGTTGTATGTTCACTTCAGTCATAGCCCTAGGAAACTGAAGGAGGAGGGCAGCAGCCTGCCCCTTTTCATGTGACAATGCTACTGTTGTGTGTGCTGTGAATACAGAAGGTCTTTCCCATTCTCATGAGCAGCCTAAAAGCAAACAAAAACCATATTTCTATTTTTTCTACTGTGAGTATAGCAAATTATAAAACACATGTATGTATTAAAGTACACACAGGAGTAGCATAAGGAGAATATGTGCAACTGTGCAAACTAGAAGGGCATCACTCAACTTTACTCGACCTCTTGATATTTACCTTCTCGATACTAGAGAAAGACTTCTAGTAAATTCAGGAGCCCACAGTTCCATGGCAGAAATAGATGTAAAAGAAGAGTAGGTATATTTTAGAAAGGTAACAAAGCACAGATTATGAGAACCTTTGAATTTTAAAGGAAATCAGTGGGAAACTACCCTCTCAGTGACTGAAATAAATTATTGTTTTGCATGAAGGTGGTGTACTCAGCAAAATAGTGACTGTATTTTCCAAAATGCTTGGATTTAAATTATTTTGCTAGCGATTCATGTAGTTTAAGATGTTGTATTTGATTTGTAGAAACCTGCTTTTATTACAATGCATTGCAAATGGTCATTCTTATATTGCTGACATTGTAAGTTGAGTTATGAGAAAATAGAGATGTAGGCTGCACATTAGAAGGTGGCTGTTTTTATCATTGCATGACTGGATGAACTTTTCAGGTTAAACTTGAAAAGTTCAAACTTTTGGCAAACATTAAGGAGGAGTGTAAAATCTTAAAAAGGTAGAGAAGCTGTAATGTTCTCTTTGTAGTAGCTAGAAGAAAACTTCACGGGAGAGGAAAATGTTAATACTTGTTTTCTCTGTATGTCAACATATGTTCACTAGGAGGAGTGTTAAATTTATAATTTATTTTTTAACAACAAATATGACTTGAAGTACTGTAATGAGAACTTTCCATAGTGGCTTGTTTTTTTTTACACAGAAAAGAAAAAATATATTTGTATAAAGGTGAATATTTTGGTGTATTATTTCTATCCCAGAAATGCAAATAATAACAAGATTATGGGATTTTAATTGAAAGATCTTTTGAGTTATTTGTGCTGTTGTATTTTCAGTCATCTGAGTTTTTAATGCCTAATTTGATGCATTTCAGTTATGTACTGGTAATTTTATGCAATGTGAGTGGTAAAGTGGATTTGTTTCAAATTTGGAATGCTTTAAATTCATGGGAGCTCTACCTGAATCTAAAATGATTGAATCTGCATTTACATAATTTATAAAAAGAGTTTCAGAAATGAGTTCTCTTAAAGTGTTTTGCTTTTTCTGCATAATAATACATCTTAAACTTTGGGAAACATTTATAGCTCCTGTGATCATTTGTTTTCTTTCTGTTACTCATGTGGCATAGTTCTTATATAGGATGTAATTATACTGAATCAGAAAGATTATTTATTAGTAGGTAGGTACGTACTACTCCATAAAGGTGATAGAATCTCTTCCAATAGATTTTTAGTCCTACCAACCAATTCCTTTTGTTACATATATCTGTCGTTCCAAAATGCTATTATTTTTCAAAAGCAAATAATAATACAATTTCCATCTCTATGCAGAAACAGATACTTCCCTCAGATACACACACCCCCGTGACTACAATTGGCATCAGTTGCAGTTGTGCACATTTTACCTAAGGGCAAAGCTTGGCTTTTTATCAAACTAATTTTCTGCTGCAAAAATATCCAGTTATGATTATTCAGTTTATACTGTAGATTAGCCATTCAGTTATCTTTTGTTCATCAGTAACATACCGTAAATTGTAAACCTTCGGTAATTATTTGTTGTGTATTATTCCATTGCATTGCCAAGTCACTTAATATGTATTTCGATATTAATCCACGAAAATCATGCTTATGTTCTAGGCAGGTCTTGCTGTTCTGAATATATATGAGACAACCCAAAAATGAAGCCCTGTAATCCAATAAGTACAGTATTGACCTTGCTAATAACAGGTTTCAGGCTTCATAGTATCTCTGCAAAGCCTCAGTACTTTTCAGGCTTTGTCAGTAGTTCTGTTGGCCTGCTCAGAGCTATGTTTCACATTGTTTAGCTGTAAAAGCAATATTCTAATTACCAGATGGCTATTTCCTAATTTGTTTTACTTTTGCTGAGCTTTGTATAACTGTGTAGTATAACCATAATTTTTATATGGATGGTACCACTAAGTAATTATTCTGTGTAGAGTGAACTATTTATGACTCTACCATAATGAAGTATTGTAATGGAATAAAAAAATGGGAGTGAAACAGAACCCTTAAAAGTGAGGAACTAGCATGCAGTGTAGAGAGAGTACAGAGATGGGATGATAACAGAAGTGGCATATGGTGATACTATAAGTCCCAGGGCTATAAACAAGTCATTATTGGTCACTTACCTATTTACAAAGTAATGCAGCCTTCACAGCTGGGTAAAACAGGGTTTTAGAAGTAACAAGTATACAAGAAATGAGAGATGTTTGATGAACAGTAAATTCAGATATAGTGGGGGCATTCCAGACCCAAAACAGAAGTACAAAAATATGTGTTAAAAACATATACAATTGACTTTGAAATGAGGATCAAGAAACTATTGACATCAACAAGACACTCCTTAGAGAAGGACCTGGGGTGCTACTGACATCCTACATTCCCCCACTCCCATACTGATGCTGCAGACTGTAGGATTTATAAAAGCAGTGGAAAGGTGAGAATAACTCCACAGAAAGGGGTACAAAGGAAGAAATTTCTGTGTAATAATTATAACTGTAGTATTATTGAGACTTTCCCATGAAATAGTTTTGTTTCTTCCTCCCCCATCTTTTTGAGTTTTTTCTTTTTTCTTTCTTTGTGTTCAAAGAAAGAACTACACAACCAATAAATTATTGACATGGCATAAAAGGTGATTTTTTTCTTCCTTTTGCCAGTAGAAAGGTTTTGAGCATAACAAGTGCACCTTAATTTTCTTCTGCAGAGAATGCAGCCCCTACACTGAAGTGTAGGTCATGCCATCTGCTCACGCACTTGAGGAATCTCTGTGTTTCAGAGACACTCCCCGTGTAAAACAATTATTCAACCTATTCAAGTGTGAATTCTCAACAAGTCAGTTTAACTAGCAAATTACGGCATGGCATTTTACAATGTCTTGAATAGATACTTTTTTCTAAGAGATAGGGGAGAACATCCGTGCCCTAAGTGCCTGTTTCCAAAGACCAAATGGTAGACAACCGTGGAGTTCAGTGTCTTTCTCTGCATTTCTTATGTCTTGCTATAAAAAAACCGATACTTGACAGTGGCTATTACGATATCAAAAACATTCTTCCCCTGATTACCTTGTTCTGGGCAGTCTGAGATTCAAACATTCAAAAAGTAGTTAGCATCTACAACTGCTCGACATATGCATCTTTTCTTAACTCTAGGAAAAGCTAAAATTTCCATCAGCACTGATACTGAAGAAAAGTTCATTCTTTGTGAAATAAGCTTATTATCTAAGTGCTTGCAGAGGAGCAGAATTAGTCTAAGAAAGTGACCCCTTATTATCTTTGATTCTCTATTTTTATTTATATATTTGAAGATTAAATACTAATAAAATACCCCATGTTTAATATTTAGTGTAACTTCTGCAAATGTCTTAATCCACTGTAACAAGAAAAACAGTATTGGCTTGTGAAAGATTATATACTTTTAAAATTTAGGTATTTGGAGGATCATGGGATTTTTTTCCCAGTCAACATAGGAAATATTTTTTCTGATTTAAGTAGAATCTTCCTACAAGTGTTACATTGTACAAATGGAACAAAGCAAAGAGATGACTACTTAAAAACATTTTGCTAGACTTTAGTTGAGAGCAGTAATACGACAAAGGCTGACAGACTTTACCTACCCTCACCAATTCATTTATCTTCACTGTAATGTCTTTAAATCCAATTAATTCCTCATGTCTGGCATAACTTGGAATGATGATGTTGGTTACTGCCCAGTCATACTGAAATCACCAAATGATGACTTTTAATAGGACACTTAGCTACAACATACGGCAACACACCAATCATATATTTGGAACTTATTAGGATGCCAGTAACATGCTTCAGTTTTATAGGTGGGGGTGGTGTAAAGTGTGGAGACAAGAGAAGTAAAGAGGTTGGAAGTGCCTTTGGAGGACTGCAAGCTCCTACCCTTAGCGGTAGTCAGAAGGGGGTACAAATACAAGATTGTGGGGAGCTTCCTTCCCACTTGGGGTGAGCGGTTTCGGAAGGAGGAGGCATGTCTTCAGGGCAGCATCCAGAGAAAGTAATCCTCCTGTCTCTTTTACCCAATGTCTTTACTAAGTAGCAGTGAACAAAAGTATCATAACAATGTTTGTCAATCACTTTCTGTGAATTTTTTTTTTTTCCTGAAATCTCTATTCATCTTCATTTTGAGAGTTGTATTTTTCAGGTTTGCCAGTTATTTATTGAGTTAAATGACAGCATAACATTTATGCTAGAGGTAACATTTTGCATCTCCAGCAACCTGCATATGTGAAGATCATACACGTGTTTCTACCTTTCCTAGACCATAAGCTAAGAAGTATAAGTGTACCTTTATTTTCTGCTGTACTTTTTGAAGAAATAGATACTGGAGTTTTAACTTTCACAAAACAAGAGTTTATGGAATTTATTGTGAAAGATATTTGCCACTTCTATGTTTCCATGGAAGTATCTAGCTTATTAAGAATTTGGTTCTTGCTGCCATAGTATCTTAAAAGAAAACTCCTCTCCAGTGTCATGAAAATATGTGCCTTGCCTCTTCATGATATTCCAGTCATTATTATTACTAAGTATCCTTAGAATCTCTTTTGATAAATACAAATATCCATAACAATTAGGGTAACTCTTTTCCATATTTTTATATACATTGATCAGTCATATGGTCTGATCTAAAACTTTACTGCAATTGGTAGAAAGCATTGGACCAAGTCCAAGCCAGTGAAGATAACTATGTAGAAATGGAAATGAAACTCATAGAAAACACTAAATATTATCATAATCTATTTCCTATTTGCATTTCTGTCCATCCTCCCTCAGTGTTTAAGATGTTTTCTAATGAAAGAAAACAACGCATTGAATGTCAGGAGCTGAACAAGAACTGAAATTCATTTTTAGGATGAGTAAAGTAACATGAAATTGAACAGAATTTTACCATCAACATTATTCATAAGGACCATTTGTTGATTAAACTATCTGTTGTACTCTCAGCATGTCACATCACATCAATCACGTATGAATTTAAATTAAAAGCCATATTCCAAAAAATAATAATTGCCGGCTTGCCACATGTACCATCTGAGTGCTAAATTTAACCTTTTGCAGTACTTCAGCAGCTGCATGAACCTATGAATAATTCATTAACTGTATGAAATAGTAGATTAACCAACTAGTTGCATATTTTAGCTAATGTTTATAATGGAAGAAATTTAACTTGCCAATTCACCAGATAACTCCTAGTCAAAAGCTTTTATTTTATGCAGCTTTTTGGAAGATATGCTTGATTATTGATGTATACTTTAGGTAAACAGAGAAGAACTGAGGTAATATCCAGATTTACAACACAAAAAAAAAAAAAGAATAAAAAGGGCTTCTGCTAGATAATGTGCAAGTAGCTTGTAACATAGCTCCAGGGAGCTCTTGCTCTTGGATTTCTTAACAGACAAGAGGTGATTTTTATAAGGTTGCTTAGCTTCATAATTTTCATGTCCTGTTTTCAGATTGAAGGAATAATTATATATTTTCTATATGCATCAGGGATGTTTTGTCTTTCTTCTAAGTAAGTAGCGTGAAATTCCATATTTCCCATTTTTAAATTTCCAGAGAGAGATTGTTACTCGTCTTGCATGCTTTTTGTGGTTGGTAAGCAACAGCAAAAATCTGATACAAAGAAACTGAAAGGTTTATTTGCAGATATTACATGTTGTTCTTCTTAAAAAACTGCCAACACATAAGCAGCTCATTTTACATCTCCAGGCCCAAAAGTAATGTATTTTTAAAGCCAGGGAAAGGGATGCCTTGTCCCAGCTGAGGTGTGATTGAAATCACAGAATTTTATAGAATAATGGAATCATAGAATATCTTGAGTTTGAAAGGACCAATGAGGTTCATCAAGTCCAACTCCCTGCTCCTCACAGGACTACCTAAAACTAAACCATATGAGTAAGATCATCCTCCAGATGCTCCTTGCACTCTTATAGGCTTGGTGCCATGACCCAGGGCAGTCTGCTCTGGTGACCTAACACTATCCCAGTGAAGAACTTTTTCTTAGTCCAATCTGATCTTCTCCTGATGCAGCAAAAATCACACTGTCTGGAGAAAGAATTTTCTTCTTTCTCTGGGAGGGAGGGAGAGAGGGAGGGAGGGAAAAAGAAAAGCAAAGTGGGGGGAGGGGAAGGAGGGAGGAAGAGATAGAGGGGAATGAAGAGAGAGGGAGAGAAAGAGAGGCATGGGGAATGATACCAGTATATTAGGAGCAAGACAGTAATAAAACAAACGGTATGACTTTTGTGTAATGTATCAGACCTTTGGTGTTAAATAACTGAGCTGATGGCTTTGCTCTGAGAAGGAGAACTGCTGTGAAGAGATTAGGTACTCTGGTATTGCATTTATTTGCATTGCAACTGCTTATACATAATTTATCAGGGTTTTGCAACTGCCAGTGCTTAAAAGATACCTAAATGAGAAACCTCCCAGTCCGGGTAAAACACTCGAAATAGGTAAAAGTGAAGGGGCAAATGAAGTAACAGTGCAGTGGGTATTTTAATTAAGAGAAGTGGATGAAGGTGATGATTGATCTGATTAAATGGCAGAAGAATTGGTCTAGGGCACAAGTTAATTCTTTGACGTTAACAGGAACAATTTTCTACATAGATATCCTACTTTGTTGGCCTTTTGGTTTACTTCTGCTTTTCCTCACTCTGTTGAGAAGATTATTGAAGAAAAATACTTCAACCCAAGTTTTAAAAATGCATTACTGTTTCTGACTTCATTTTTTGGTGTGATTTGTTTTTGTGGTGTTATCAGGCGCATACATAGAGAAAAGTATATGTTTCATCACCTAAGACTGGTTTTATAGTAATTTTAAAAATCATCCAGCATGATGTATTTCCAAGGTTCTCAAATAATTAGGACAGTTGGTCAAATGGCACATTTCTGATTCCACCAGAGTATATAGCAATTAAGAATATTCTGCTGTAGTAAGGTAATTTCATACTGACAAAAAGATAATATTACTACGTATAATTAGGCTGTAATTATAATAATGTTTAGTAATTACAAGATGCCTTCTACCTCAAGATCTCAAAAAGTTCTTCAAAAGAAATTGATTTATATTCAGCCTGTGCTATATCTGCTGCTATCTCTATTTTACAGATAGGGAAAATAGAGAACGTTAAGATATGTGCAAAAGCCTAATCAGTAAGCCATTGGAAGAGGCTGATTGAAAGAATTAGAAGAAAAATTTTGTCTTCTACTTTCATTCACTGATTTCTGATGCATTCAAAAAGCTATTAAAAAATATTGCTGCTTGGTTTGCACGTTTTAGGCCCGTGTGCTTAGAGATCCCCTCTAGGGGGTACACACAGGTTACGTTTGGCTTTAATCCACCTTATAGCTGCCTTGAACAGCTGAATCCAAATTTCCACATCATAATCTTAAGCCTGGCAAAATGGAAGATTCATCACCTATTAACTTGTCTAAGAGGGACAGCAGCTCTCAGAACTACTCTTTGAGCAGCAGCAGTTTCCTTAATACCTATTCTTCAGGTCTTGTCTGAGTCACAGTTACATCCACGCCCTTCATAACATACCCATAATGCACAGATAAATCGATGTAAGGACTCGAGTTATGAAATCATTGGCAATGCTAAGTACAAATCTTCACCCTTCATAGAAAATGAATAGGAATAAAGAATTTTTTACTATTTTGTTTTAGATTTTAAAGATAATGATTTACATTTTCAAGTTTTATAAAGTAGCAACAATCAAACTGAAAAATATATTTCAATCCTTTCAGTTAAACCTTTTCTTTCCACTTCCACTACTTACCTCAGTATCATCATCAACCTCTACATCACGCCAAATCTGTATGGTGTCTTTCACATACTGTGTTTCAGTGCAAATCTACTCATTCCTTCCTGTGATATCATTTCAGTTTCCTCTTAATAAACAGATACTGCAAAAGTTTCCATTCCACGTTAAATAATAATTTTGGAAAATGAAGATTCTGTGAATCAAACACAGAAAATTTTGTCCTTCATCAAGAGTCAGTTTGACTAGATGCTAGGAAAAGAATCTTCTCCAGGCTGAAATAAATTTGATTAGTTACAGTTATTCACAAGATATACTACATGAGTGACATACAGAACAATCTAGGGAGAGGAGGGGATGGGGAAATAAACAATCAATCAGTAGTTCACATAGCGCACCCTTCAAATATTTTTTAGTTATTAGATATTTCACTTTAAAAAGGTGTAGAAGAAATAGAGAAACAAAAATTAAATTATTTGACAGAAAGGAAGACATTTTTAAAAGGCGGGAAGATACTGTTTTACATTAGAAGGAAGAAAGGTAAAATGGAAAGGTAAAAAATATTATTTTCCAGAATAATAGCAGAAAAAAATAAAAACCAGGAAATTAAAACGATATTTTAGAAGTATTTTTCCGGCAAAATGTGCAATTCATGGCCACTGTGTCTTATAAGACATTTAGAAATAGGATTAATCTTACAATACAATGCAAAACTATTTGGTGTTAAAAGGTACTATTGATGTGGAAATGTGTAAAACAAGCTATAGGGCATAAGGCAGACTTTCTCTGGTTTTGCAGATTTAAGAGGAAACTTTCCTCACAGCTACTGTATGATTGTCTAAAACAGAGAACCTTCCCCTGAAGTCACTGTTGGGAGGTTTACTGAAATAAGATAAAACTATCGCTCTTGATATTCTATGCATTTTCCATTGAAAATATTAAGGAATGACATTTCTACACAACAAATTCAAACTCATAAAGGAGACATCAATACTGTGTGTGAGAATACTTAATGGTTTTCAGAAGTATATTGAAAAAATCAATCACCCCACTAATGTAAGGGTAATAAAACATTTTCTTTTGACTTAATGTGACTGTGAACTAACATTGCCTATAAATGAACCATATTAATTACTGAAATATTCTTCAATATCCTTTACAGATAATGTTGTAGGTGAGAATCCAAGTCAATCTTCAGCAATGACAAACAAAAGGCACTGGTCAAGTGAAGAAATTGGTTCATCAGAGAACACATTCATGATTAATAACCCTAGTTTTCCCCCACAGGTCAGGGAAGGTGTTTTACATTCCAACGTATTTTCTAATATTATTCAATATTGGTCACAGGGCACATGAGAGTGTTGATCATCAGGATAATAAATGATATATCTAAAACACACACAGTACGGTTCTGACATTAGTCATGTTGCTAATGAATGAAGTTCACTAAACTTTACAAAAGTAAAGATTTACTCATGCTTTAAAGCAGGTACTGAAAACCGTGAATGCAATGGAGTTCTGTTATATCACTTTGGGTTGGCGTGCATCAGTCTGAGGTTTACTAGTGAAGGAAGTACAATCAGACATATGTTCATTTAAAACCGTACATGTAGGATGTGTCTTCTGTAGGTAACTGTTACCTCAGTCTCTTTACATATGTATTTCCAGAGAGAAAAGAGACTAGAAGGTCTCCTCGTTTCAGGAAAATGATGCTAAATTGCTGCTACTTGAATATTTTCAAGAGGATAATAAACCTTGAAAACTCAAATAACTTTCTTTTACACTGTTCTAAAAACCTGAATGAAAGTAAATTTTTAACAAGGGAAGGGAGAGGGGAAGAAAGGAGAGGAGTAAAAGATTTATTACTCCGAGATTTGGGGTTTATTGAAGTTTCACTTCTCTGTAAGAAACATTTCCAAAATGTAACATGTCAGAATTCTGCCAAACTGCTTGCTTGGAGGTGGGATGAGAAACAATATGTTGTATTGAGCCATGGTCAATCATTGCTTACTTTCTGCCATATATCTGATGGTATCCTGATTTTGCCGCGCTTTTTTTGCCATATGGGGTCAAAGTAAAGCATTTAGGTCGTTTTCTCTCATGCAGGTATTCAAGATGTAGTTATTTGCCACTCTGAACTAGCCTTTTGTCCCTAAAGCAGATATTTTTGCAAGGTACTTACAGTTAAGTATGGTACAGAAAAATACTGCTTAGACCTCTTCTACTGTCGTGATTTCAAACCTGAGTCCCTTAGTTCAAGTCTTTTGTTCCTTACTATCTGAACTGGAAAAACATGCCAATTTTGTGATGTGAACAAACAAGGACAAGGAAAACCTGTCTAACATAATTTTACTTGACACCTAAATTATAGTCATGTTTGGACTCAGGAAATAAAAAATGCAGCAGAAATTGAACAGGCCATTTTTCCTTTAGTGCCAGTGCATTCTCTGTTGTCATTTTTCTGTATGCCAAAAATAGAAAGGTTGTGTTCTTTACCCACCAAATTAATCAAAACTAACTTAAAGTTTAGGTCAAAATATTTTTGTCTGGACCTGCTTTGAACTAACCTTACTATGTTTGAAAACAGGCAATTTTAGCCTGTTATCCCTAATGTTATTGGTCTAGATATCAGCAAACCTACTGTCACTAATTTTTACATATGTTAGCTGGAGAGCTCACCCATTTTTTTTGTGTAAATAACCTTCCCCACAAAAATTAATCAGTAACTTTAAGTTATATATTCACTTTAAATAAATGGCATTTTTCATTAAATCCAATGAATACAGACATACATATGAAGTGAAAAACAATTAGGAAGCTTTGGATTGTTTTCAGAACTATTACATATGGCAAATGGATGCAATTTCTAGAGATAGTAATTTTTTCTTCTGTTCCAAAGAGCATTCACTTTGTCCATCTCACCATTTGGGCTAAGGTTGAACATTGCTGGCACACAGACATATAAGGGGTGTTAGCTGTTGCTGCTTCTATGACTGAAGATTAAGAAGAACCTTAAAGAAGCTCCAGGAACCTTAAAGGAGATAAACATCCCATGTTATCTGCCTCTCTGTATTTTTAAATAGCATCATCTCGATGTGCTTGTCTAACAAAATCTGACTCTCACTTTCTGGCTATTGCTCCAGACTATCTTCATTTCATCAATTTTCCCTGCCTGAAAAGTGCGGATGAAACTCCCTCATTCTGGTTGACTGGGAAATAAACAAAAAGATGTCACTTCAGCTTTTCTTTCCTATATTAATACTAAAATTAGAGGGATTTTGAAGAATATGAAATTTTGAGATGATTAAGTAAACCTGCAGCTTTTTTTAATCACAGCCTTGATCCATCATAATGCTTATGTGTACATCAAGCTTTAAAGCATGTGGAAGTGAGTTAACATTGGTGGGTTTTTAGAAAAAAAACTAATTAAATTTAAGGTGAGTTTTTAGGATTTCCTTGTACTTGTATAAACTTGTACAAAGCTGGAACTTTTACAAAGTATAGAACAATGTTTATTTTATTCTGATTTTTAGTTGTTGGAAACTTTCAGCTATTATAAAGTTAGATTTTTTTTTTTAAATAAATCTCAATGACTTCATTTCAAAGAAGTAGAAATAGGAAAGGGAACTGCGCAATACTGCTCTGATGATATTTCATTGCCTTACAGTTCACCCACAAAAGGGCCTTGATTTAGTGTCTGATACTTATTCTTCAGGCATATTACAGGCTTTTTATCAAGGCTAGGGTGATATCAGGTTGACCAGAGATATGATGAAATTCCTATTTATAAGAAAAATGGTTGTACCTTGTCTACTGAGAAAAAAAATGCCTTGACTGATACATCATTGTCAACCTTTTCTGCCATTGTTTATTCTTCTCTGTTTTCTGTGGAAGTTCTTCAGACTTTCTCAGTCCATAAATCATTGCTTATTCTACTTCTTGAAGACACTGGGACAACATAACACATTCAGAATCTTTTTATGCAATGCCTGTAGGCTGTTTAATAGATGCACATATTAATGAATATTTCTTTGTTATGGAAAGAGTATGTGCAAAATACATTAACTGCGTTCATACCTATTTAAGAGGGATTTTTGTTACGTTGAGTAATACAGTGTGTGTGTTTTTGGATGCTGATTTTTGGTAACCTTATTTTTTAGTGTTTTTTCATAATATGCAGACAAGAGATTGAAAAGCTGTACTGTGTTTTGGAAAGCTGTAAAACTACCCACTCAATCAAGAGAAAGAAGAGCAGTTTTCAGGAAAAGTTAAAGGGAGAAAAAGTCTGGCTAGTTGATGCTGACCCAACAGGATGGACTAGGTGACCTGTTTAGATCCTTTTCAGCCATTCGATCCTATGCAAGAAGAAAAAGGCTGAAGACAAAGAAAAGAAACTTGTGTAGTAAATAAAAATCATGGAAAAGGGAAAGGTGATACAGGGGGCACAATCTGTAACAGTGAAATGTTTGATCCTACAACTCAAAGAATAAAGGTACCTTATTTTCAGACTGAGTCTCTTAATTCTTTGTAAGCAGCCTGTTTAAAAAAAGCTTTGTAGGCAGCTGGCAAAGCCCAGAAGGCCCATCCTCTGTGTTGCGAGTATAAAGGTTTCCATCATCTTAGAGCAATTTTGTAGCTAGCAATGAAATAACATAAAAGTTACCTAGTTTTGTTTTTTTGCCTGGTAGGATGTAACAGATCTTACAAGATATTTAGCCATCTGAAGGTTGAATAGATGCTTGCTAGGTTATTAAAGAAATCTTCCTGTTCCTAACTCGCTATGAAATCATATGCAATCGTGGATGTGCATCCTCATTCTCAGAGCCTTGAACTGTAGTCCATCCCTGCATACTTTGACAGTGCCCGTGGAAATCACCTTCCTTGCTCTTTTCTGAGTGTTCTCCAGTTACATAGGACCCTCGACACCTATGACAATGTTCTAATACTTCTAAAATATGTAGGGTGGCAGATCCCATAATGTTTAAAAACACGTAATTTGATTTTTCTTCTGTGAGCATTCTGTGCATCAGGATGTCCTGCGTTACTTAATGACTTTGAAGTACTACATATTTCTTAAAAAGAGGTGCAGGTTCCTTCAGCACCCCATATAGCACTCTGTTCAAGCTTTTATGTTGCAGCATGAGCAGTGCTCCATGCACACAGTTTTGGCTCTTCCCAGTCATAAAACTCTTCATGTGCAAGTGCCCTTACGTTACCAAGATTAAATAAATGTGCTGGATCCTACAGTGTGGTCTGTTTACTCCCCTTATCAGCAGATTGTATTTTGCTTAAGTCACAGCAAGATAGAGATCTGTCCTGTTTTCTTGCCTTTCCCTTTGTACCCCAAATATACCCACCCTTTTTTACCCACAGTAACTTTAATAGCAGTTTATTGAAATAATTTTTTGTTACAAAACTTGATCAACAAGGAGAGTCATTCAAAAGCACTGGGTGCTGAAAGGAGGTGCTTGGGCTTCATGGCCATATCTAGTTTGTGCAGTGTTTACTGTGGTACTACAGGGAAATTATTTGTGTGCATAAAGCAGAGCAAAACTCCCTTACTTTCACATATGTGGTAATGATAAAAGCCAAACTCCCTTTGTGAGGTTCATAACAACAATCAAGCTGTTCAAATAAAGTTTCTTTAATGAGATTTGGATGTGATTTCCCTGGTGTGGATTGGCTTACAGAGAGCACAGTGTAGTAGTCGTTTGTTGGAGTGAAACCCTCATCTGTGGGAATTTTTCACCTCTTTTTCTCTTTATGAATTAGATAAAACTGTTACTTTCACTTAATATGTCACATTCCGGAAGCCCCTTGGTTGTTGGGGTGCCAGACTGTGCCTGTTCGTGGATGGATCAAATCGAGGTCATGCTGATCTCTGTTTGTGTGGACCCACCAGGAGTTACTGCTTTTCGAAGCACAGGACGTCTCTCTGAGCTGCTCAGGGTACAGAAAGAGCATTACTTATGTTTTATCGTGGTGAAGTGTGCCCTGCCGGCATGTCTGGCACCTCTGCTAGCCAAGGGGGAAGAGGGACAGCAGAGAAAAACGCTGACTTTCCTTCTCCACCCTCCCCATTTTCTGCTTGAAAACCAAGAGCAGTGCGGAGATTTTGGGAAGAAGAAATACAGTTGTCTCTATACCCAGTGCCACTCTGCTTTCTCCTGCGTTACCTGTTGTGATCCAAGCTTGGTTCTCTTTGCCTGGAGGACTGTCATGCACTGTGACTGCAGGGCATACTCTCCCAGGGGAATTTAACTTTGAAACCCCAGCACCGGGAGAGAGGTCCTGATGCTGTGGTGGTCCCTTCACAAAAAGGGCTCAAGTTTTCTAGCCCAGTTTTGTGGTTTCACAACTCAGTGAATGTAATATAAGCTTACTGCTATTGCTACAGAATTACATTTCCATAATGGAACACAGGTGCTTTCTGAGGTTTCTTTAGTTTGTGCCAAATGAATAAACTTGTTCACATTAATGGTTAGGTACTGGCCATGTAAAACCCTGGATAGATTTCCATACAGTAATTATAATACTCACACAATACAGACTTTGAAATTGCTGAAGTGACTTGCTGAAATATTTCAGGTAAGATGTTGGAGCTGAGAAAACTTTTAAGTATGTGTTTGCATTTCTGTTTGTAGACTGTTATTTTTAAATGAGCTATTTATGGTTTTAAGTGCGTAACGTTTTATATACAGGAGAAATAGTTAATTTGCTTAGATGACTCATGCATTAAATCTAACTTCACTGAATTTTTCTTCTGCCTCCATTTCCTGGGAAAAGCAACTCTCCTGTTATAAAAAATTCTGATACTCAAATGACATCTTATTGATGTCTGCAACAGTATCCACACTTTGTTACTTCTTCCATCACTGTTACCAGAATAACAGGGAAAACATTAAGATACAGTATTGTAAACACTTTATATTGACCTCTTTGAAGGAACCAAATCAGTTTAATGCTGGAAAAAACACTGTACAGTACAAAAATATATTTCTACTGAGTTATTTATGACTCCCCTAAGTAAGTGTTAGACCGGATTGTGATTCCATTTGTGCAGCTATATAGAGAAAATATTGCATACACTATTATTCAAGTAAAGAAGGCCAAATTCCTTGATCCTACTGTGTCCTATCTTTGGACTTCGTATTGATTTTCCCATAGAACTACTTGACATGAGAAACTAAGGAAACTGAAATGGATTAAGCCTGAGGCCAGATTAGAAATAATTGTGTGAGAACCCTTTTAAAAATTATTTCTGAGAGCAGGAGTCAGTGGGAGTGTGGCTGTGTACAAGCAGTGATCCTCACGGGCTGCAGTAGGGGATCTCTGGAGATATGCCCAATAGAAACATATTTGCTGGGCAATATCTAAGTCATCTGCTTTTGATGATATATTATTTGAAGGTTCTGTCAGAATCTGGAGTATTTTGTGGGACACCATGGCATTTGGGAATGGCCCTATTGCTCAGACTCACAGCTGAACCAGGCCAACACAGGAAAAGCACTTGTGAAGACATACTTGGTCCATTCATGTCAAGTGACTAGTGTGCATAGTGTTTGAGAAAGACTGGAGAGTTTGAAGTAATCTGAGACTGTTAAATATAAGCTGCTAATATTATACAGGATTTTATTGTCAGTAAGCATCATTTAGAGAAAAAATGCTTTGTCAAAATATTAATTGGTTAGAAAGTTTTGTCTGACCTACTGAAACTAAAGACCCTTGAACTGTCTCTGTAGTTCAGGCACATATTGCAGTAGTTCAAGAGTGAAGTCTGAATTGTATATTCTTGTCACATTATTCTGAATATGAACGCATCGCTTTCATTTCTATATTCTTCAATTTGCTAAACAGATTCTAATGTATTAGAATATATCTGTATTACAGGCAATAAAATCTTTAGCATTTTTTCTGTTAATGACACTTGTCCCTATTCTTTACTTAATTATTTGATAAATTCTATAATAAGAACTTATATTTAAAAGCCTCTGTGTTTTCTAGTCTTAAACATGCGCCCTTGTGTACATAGTTTTTGGAGACACTGTCCAAAAGCATTACACAAAAGAGGCATTGTTTAATAGACCAAAGGTCAAAATGTTCATGATTCAGTATGCCATAGGTCACTACATTTCGAAATGACTGCATATTTTCTAAATGATACTTTGTTCTGAATTATATTTTAGGAACTGACAACACTTCAGCTACTTTGGGAAAACACAAAGACTTCAGAAATATTTTAAATCATGAGTTATGGGATTTAAGCAGTATATATTTATTTTGCAATGTCCTTGGTGGAAAACTGGATTTTCAGATTCTCTATCACTGTTTAGCATTATTTTTACATTTAACTCCTCCATAAGGAATTCTTCTGTTGCACTTGTGGGCCATATTTTTTATTTATATTGCAGTTCTTGATGACATTTTGATAGGTCCATAATGAGTCAGAATTTTTTCTTATCAAGTATGTCTTTTCTTCTTTCAAAGGGATAAATGTAGTGGTCTGGATGCACACGTGATATATTTTAGAAACCAACAGTTATAATATTGGTGTGAGTTACAATCCCTTCCCTCCTTTTCCTAAACAGAATATCATGAGGTGAGGTTTTTTGTCATTGTGGTTGTTTGTTTTTTGTTTTCAGTATGGGCTACTAGTCATATTCATTTGATGATCAGGACCTGAAAGTAAAAAATTTGGCAGTTTTTAACTAGTGTTTTCTGAAAAATTGTGACTTGTGTTACAGTGAGATGACTCATAACTGGTTCTCTTTTTTTCTGCTTTGTTTTTTTCCTAAGGACTATATTTTTTGTAACTCTGCATGGACTATGTCAGGGTCCTGAAGCACACAGAAAGGAAAACTTTCATTTATAATTTTCTCTTTCAAAATGCAATAAAAAGGTATTCCATCTCTCAGTCTCTGTAAATCATAGAATCACAGAATGCTGTGTGTCTAAAAGTTATTTTCATTCTATCCTTTTACCTTTATATGTAATGACTGGGTAAGCATGGCTCCTTTTCTCCAGTGCATATGCAAGATGTTGGTTTAAATCGCTGCTGATCTTTAACTACATGCAATCTGAGCTGGTGAATGCAACCGGTATAGGATCGTGTAGAGATGGCAGTATCTGTCTGGAAGCAGTCTAGTTGTGGGGGGGTTAGGCTCAGTATTGCATGGATGCACCTGGCCTGCTCCCAGGTTTGAGGCAGTTCAAGGAGAGGAAGCTGGAGGGATCTGCATCTCATTTCCAACTTTCAGGATTGGCCCACACAGTGCTAGCTTAGGTCTATACGTGGTGGGTGTGGGTTACCTTTGTTTGCTAAGATCTTAATGTCACTGATATACAGCAGACGTCCCTTGCAGAGCTCCAGCTCTTCTCAGAAGATGCTGGTTTACCACATTCTTTTGAGTTTTGTGTTTCATAGACGGTGGTCTATGGCTCAACTGTGACAAGAGTAAAAAACACATTGGAGCAACAGCTGTGATAAAAATCATATGCAATTTCTGAGTGTGTTCATGATATTATTTCTTAATGTTGAAAAATTAGATATGAGTATTGCAGAACTTATTTTATTGAAATACAAATCAATACTTTGGATATTTCCTTTGTCTTTGCAGACTAGTCTTTCCAACAGTTGCTAAACATGTAGCAGGAAGAGTTATTATTACTGATCATAAGTTGTCTTGAGTTATTATTACTGATCATAAGTTGTCTTGAACACCTTTCTGTTCACAATAATTGTGAACATAAAATTATTTAGAAAATTTTGGGTTTTTTCAACATTCTTTGATAAATGTTTTTTACTTTTTTAAGAATAATTTAGTAGTCAGTTGTATTAGACAAATATCCAAATTCTGCTTTGAGGTAAAAGCTATCTAGCTGGTAGGATGTGCTTCTTATTAAGTCTAATAAAAATTACTCTCAAATGCTGTAGAGTAATAAAAATTGTAAAGTACCTTTCCAATGAGTATTCTGTGCCACTCTGGGCTTTTGTTGCTTGCAAACATTCAGTCTAATTAACCAACTCAGTAGTATTCTCCTGCAACATGAACAAACAAAGTAAATTGATAAAGAAAATATAATTGAAACTTTAAATATACAATAAATGGTCTTAAGAACATTAATTTTATCCATTGCTACAGGTAAGGTTATGTCCCTAAGTTTTATAGCTTAGTCACATTTTTCTTCTGCTGGTGTGTATTAAGAATGTTTATGTTTTTTTGACAATCCAAACAAGATTTTACATCAAACTTACATTAGTTGTGACATTTTATGGACAGAGTTTATGTATATAAAGCTGTTTACATTATTAGAAGTTAGGTAGTGACATTTATACAAATATATATGTTCATTAATACGATTATGTACATACAGAATATGCATACTTATATACACAAATACACATACATTTGCATACATACATGTGTATATTAATCTGTATAAAACCACACAAGCAGCTCTGTGTGTGATATACAATAACATTCTTATTACACCTTATTTACACCTTATTACACCTTATTTACTACTTACCTACCTTTACTTGAGGAAAGCTTGGTAATTTTCATTATAGCAGTTGTATCAGTCAGTGTCATCACATAGGAGTGTGAAAGTTTTTCCTGTCCATCATACTCAAGGCTTACATTCTTTAATCTTGTCACGCTTAGGTAACGTAAGTTGACAAGACGTTGTATGATGGAGATTCCACATAAAAATACACCAAAAGAGCAAAAGAGTGCACCTAGACTATGTCTGTAGATCACAATGTCGAAGACACTGTGTCCTCTTCTACTGTGAGGTCAACCCAGCTTACAGCAAGCTACAGCAAGATTGCTGTGGATAAGGCTTCTAGCTGAGTGTCAGAGATGATTAATGAGAGAGATAAGAGAACATCCTCCTTTTGACATTAAGGGGCAGATAGAGGAGAATGAAAGAGTGAAGGAAAGCAAAGCATTTATTTCTGAAAGTAATGAGGGTCAGCAAAGCTCTGGTCTCAAATTAGAGTTGTGTGTTGGTCCATTTTTCATTGGAATTTGACCCCTTCTAACCAGTAAGGGACCGTTAAGGGAAGGTGGTAAAAAAAGTGTCCCCTATAGAGAAACAGAAAGAATGAAATGCTATGATGGAAAGAAACACAGAAAGACAAAACCAGAATGGGAGCACAAAGCTCAGAACTAGCTGTTTCTCGGAATAGTATAAGTCATTCTTCAGCTCTGAGACAGGCTTTGCAGAGACAGGACTAGATTAAGCCAAATATCTTCACCAACAAATACTGAGAAAATTAGATAAAAGACCAATAACAGAAATAATTAGTTGAAGGCAGTTTTATAATATATGTAGCATGTTCAGACAGCACAGGGAAATTCATGACCCATCCACTCAGTTTCTTGGAGGGCGTGGATCCAAAGAGCATGGTCAGTGTAAATGAACGAAAAAGATCGTTCCTCATTCCCTGAAGTTATTCAAAAGAGTACTTTTGTTTGTAAGCAGACAATTTGTAGGTAGAAAGTTATTTGTTATAGATGCACAAGTTTTTCATAATCTGAACCACAGAATAACTTGCCATCTGGGTAAAATGTGTCAGACCTCACGAGAAAATTGAATGTCAGACTAAATGAGCTGAAATCACTTGTTTGGGGAGTTTGGTGCAACAAGTTATGTATTAAACAATAAAATTAGCCCTGAAGATCCTGGAATATTTGTAATACAATGAGGGGGGAACTTATGTTTAAAAATTTTAGAAGGACTTACTTCTCTAAAATATTTTATTTTGTGAAATGGGGAAGAGCATCCATAGTGTTACCTGCATGTGCATGAACTTCAGATCATGCTGGATGTCCCTGCTTTATTCTAAATTTTCTAAATTTTTAGAAATTTACCAATTATAATATTTCATTTATTATTAATTTTTATTGATAATCCAATAATGATTGCTTAATCTTATTTTAATAGTTAGGTAATAATTTAGTATTTTTTAATAATTTCATGGAATATAAGGTCATCTGTCATTAGGAAAGTGGGCTTTCCTTTAAAACAATGTTTATCTTCCAGCTTTGAATTTTTTCTGAAAGTAACATGATATTAAGGTTGTGTATATTAAAGCCTCCAAGAAAAGAATATAATGAGTCTAAAGAAATGTATTCTTTTATGAAAAAGAGCAAAAATAAATAGAGCAAGAATTAATTTATTGGAAACATAAAAATGAAACACTGAGTTGGTTAAAACCTGCATTTATCTGTAGTATAGTTCAATTCAGAATTTCAGCTGGGAATATGCAGTACAGTCTAAACATCTTAAAATGAAGATTCTTCTAATATAGTTTTGAGGTTTTTTTTTTTAACATGTTACATATAGCTATGATAGCGTAAACAAATTAAACTTATCTAGCAGGCTGGTTTTTTGAACGTTTTTTGAGCATAATTTCTTTCTAGTTGCTGCTACTTGCACCTACTCACTCTAGTCCATCATGAAAGCATAGTTAAAAAAAAGATTTCTTCAGCCTCTTGCCCACTCGACATCTTCACCAAAAAAAAAAAAATCAAGGAAGAAATAATTTGTTTGGTCTGAAACATAAAAGTACGTACTTTGGTACGCATATATTATCTTATCCTTGTTTGGAAAAGAGAGGTATGTGGGAGCTCAAATAGAACAATAGTTAAGATGAAATGTTTAGTGAATAAAAAGAAAAAGTGTTACCTGTTTTGTCCTACATAGGAAGCTGTAATATTCTAGTCAAGTTGTCAGAGTTTGCCCAAAGGTCTTTAATCAACATGTGGCTCCAGAAAGAATTATTTGAATGTAAAGTAGAGTACATAATGCATAATGAAGACTTGGTCTGTAGTGTTCTTTACATTAATTTAGAAATTTTTTTTTTAAATTGGATCACTCAGACATGGATTACAAACAATGTCACCAGTTCTTCCCTGTCTCAGTGGGAAAAAACACACCTATTTTTAATAATTTTTTTCAAGAGATTGCTTGTATTCTCTTCCTCTATGAGAGAATCATTCCCCAACTCTTAAAACAATGGACATTTCTTCAGTTTTGCCTTTGATTTTTAGAAACTTCCCATTTTCTTAATTTTCCCATATATCGTTTTGTTCTTGTGGGGTCAGTACAAGAGGCCATATCACAAAATATACTTTATCTGTTACTTTTACAATAGCCTGGGTATAAGAAAATAAATTCCTGCAACAACAAAGTTGTTTCTGTTTTTTTCTTTTGTTAATTTCCATTTTGTTGTGTCTTTTTTTTAATTAATGTTCAACATAATTAGCTCATAATAGAGAATATTAAAAAAGACAAAAATCTGGGTGGGTTGGTTGGTTGGTTTTGTGTGAGTCAATGGTCCACTACTCATAGAACTTTTTCACATCCACATGCAACTCGTGTTTACTGCATGGGAATAACAGTGCTGTAGACAAACTTTGTAGGTGGAAAATTTCTCATTAGTCAACAGTCTGAGAAGAGATGTTAATATCTAGATCAGTGTTTCTTCCACAACATAGCTGGAAATTATCCCCTGCCTTTGATCTTCTTTTGATTAACTGATTTAACTGTTTGATGATGCTTGATTTGAAGTCAATAAGCATACACAAATGCCTCCTATCACCTTATTAATACATCTGATTCTGAAGCTCTGCTTTTAACATGGATTAGCCAGGGCATAATATTTTGGTTTCAGAAAGACACTCATCCATTGAGAAAACCTGGGATGGAAGGCAGATAGGCAAACAATAGAACTCAAATTCTGTATATTTGGATCTTCTTTTCCATAGTGAATTCAAGTGTATTCCCTTTATTTTCACCACTGTCAGGAAGTACAATTGAAGGCTCATTGGTCATGGCTTCTTATGGGGAGAGGTGAAGACCAAGAAGCGTCTGGAAACAGGTCATGGAACAGTGAAGTGACAGACATGAAATGCCAGATGTTTAGCTACTGGAACTGGGTGTGAAATTGTTCTGACATCTTGACACTTTCCACAGTGAAGCAGAAGAATCACTAAATATACTAATTAGGAGAACAGATGTTGTTAATATACCTGCGTTAACCTGGATTACTTTCTTGACCGTTGAAAACTGCTTCTTCACTTCCTAGTCCCTCCAGCACATTTTTATTTTACTGAAAGGTAGTATTTACTCACGTAAAAATTGTAGATAATTTGAAGTGGAAAATAAAGAGAGAACCGTACCAGCTGGTATGGTTTTACCAGCTTACTTTATTTTTTTAAAATAAAATAATATCTTACCATTATATTATGTCATATTATACAACTCTGACATGATGTCCTTTTGCAATATGCACGGTTACATCCTGGAATAGTATAAAAATAACATTAATAAGTAACAGATGTAAATATATTGGTGATCAAAGTTTGAGAGTAACATTTTCAACCTCGGGCTGAAAAGAAAATTTGAACCGAAAGAAAATTTTCCAGTCCGCAATGTACAGATCACAAGTGTGGCAAATATTTTCAGATTTGTGACCATCAAGTTGCTTCAAGGATTTAGAACTCTAGGAAAACAAACCCGTATAAAAGGTCAGTAAACCTCATGAAAATGTTACTGAGAAAGGGCACTGTCTATTCAGCTTTTTCTTTAAAAAAGAAAAATAAATGAATGAAGTAGTAACTTTATTTAATCATATAAATAGTGTGTTATGGAGAAGAATAATATATAGAAGGTATAAGGGACAAAGGTATAGAAAGAATCAACATCTACTGGTGTTCGGTGCCAAATTGAAAAAGGCCTATTTTTTAATAATGAGTGTATTTACCTACTTAAGAAAACTGCCTACCAGTTACTAAATTTGAGAGATAAATCAATTGTTAAAATGTAATCTCATGTAATATATGAAATTTGATCAGATATGCAAAGTTCTTTCTTGACCTAATTTCCATTAATGTGTGATGCTGCTCTATAGGGGTAGAAGGATTGGCACGCTTTGTAATCTCAACTGGTTGCATTTAAATTGAAAGCTATATTTACAGTTTTTATTTTTGTAACTCACTACACAGAACAAAGAAAGACTAATTGTGCTCTCACACATTTTTAAACGTGGAGAAATTCTACTTACTTGCTTCAAATTTCTCTTCATCCATGCCAAAGAATGTACTTTGAACATAGGTTACATGTGACCAACTTCCCTTTCCAGTACTTCCATACACTTATGGTACACTATTTAGCATTTTTAGCTGCATCTGCAGGTACCCTCTGAGATTTCTGTCCAAGGCACACACTTGTGCTTCCTTTCCATAGAATCCATGGTTCAGCTGAGAGGTAGAGGAGCTTGTGCACACGTGGGCTTACTCTGATATGAAAACAGAACGTGGCTGAAAACTCCCAAATCCTGTAGCTCATATATAATCTCTATACCTCTTAGAGTCTTCCTAAAATAGGAAAATCATCTTGTGCTTTCCACGCAAGGATAAATAGACCAAAGGTTGTGGACACAAACACATTACAAAAGTAGTAGAGGTGGGATGCATTCACTAAAGTTTCTTTCCATTTTAATTATCAATTTTTTAAGAATTATTTTTATGGGTAGATTAACATTTTAAAAAGTTGCCTTTCTCTGTTGGAATAATGATCTTAGTTTCCCATAATGAGTATAAGGATATCATAGGAAATAAAGACTATATAACCTCATGTAGTTCAAGTTAATATTTTGTTACTGGAGTGAGGTATTTCGCAAGAGAAGGAGAAAAAGGACATGATCTGATCATGCTCTTTCTTTTGTTTCCTCATGTGTTAGAGAGCTGAAGTGGGTAGAGCATTTATGACTTCAAGTAATAAGTGTGCATATTGCTTATACTGACTCAGCTCTCTAAATCTTCTACAGGCTTTCTGGGGAAATTTTCATTCAAGTAAGGCCCACACTTCATTAAAATCTATAAGTTTCAAGCTGAGAACTGTGAAATCTTGGTTAGGATAATTGTGACGGAAGCCATGCATTGAAATATATTCAGGGTCATTCTCTGTAAAAATGTGTGAAAGGAAGCTGCAGCAAAACTATGAAAAGCTGCAGGAAAACGTAACCTTTAATATTTAACTAATGACTAGTGCCTTCTTTTCTTTCTTTCATTTCAGAAAATATGCTTAAGTTTTTCATTATACTGATTTTCTCTATTGTTGTGTATTGTAAAAGTATTTTAAAACTCTGAAATAAAGACATGTCTACTGAATTCTGTGCTACTCTGAGGTACTCAGTTTTCCACTTAAATAAAAATATATGTATTCTGAGGCTTGTGGATGCATATAATTGGATAAGTGATTAAATGCTAATAGGTTCTTGGATTCCTTTAATTGAATTCTGTGCATGAAAATAATTATTTTCTGGACAATACTTACATCCGCTTTTAATGTATTGTCAGAAATCATCTTATATATGTCTATATAAATCAGGAGTGACTCCAATGATTTTAATGGCCGTATGCTGTAGAAACGCCAGAATGAAACTAGAATCAGTAGTTAAAACT
This sequence comes from Eurypyga helias, assembly GCF_000690775.1. Taxonomy (NCBI): domain Eukaryota; kingdom Metazoa; phylum Chordata; class Aves; order Eurypygiformes; family Eurypygidae; genus Eurypyga; species Eurypyga helias. The sequence continues at coordinate 72,406 of NW_010266222.1, forward strand.
TCTTCATGACCTTAACTTAATCAATAATGCATTTGCATTAGTTTTGGAAATGTTAAAATCAGGAAATGGAATCAGACTTTAATTTATTTTAGAAGATGCTTGTGGATTAGTCACAGGGGCCAGAAATCAAAGTAATGTACACCTGGGAGCTCTGCTACCAAATGAGCTCATCTAAGCGTGGGATGCAAATAGAGCCAACCTGGCGAATAACTTGTCAGGGTGCAGGCTGCAGCCCCGGAGCCTTTTCTCCATCAGGAGCCCAAACACTTTTCTTCAGCTCGAATTTTTATAAAAGCAGATTCTGTATGCAATAAGCAGAGTCAGACTGGGCGCTGATTCAGAATGAGTTTGATGAAGTCCAGGAGCCATTCCATTTCAGTCTCTTGAAAATGACTCAACATTTTGTTCATAGGGATTGGATTTAATGATCTTGATAGCTACTGACACATTAGTCTTTTCAGAATCCTTCCTGGCTGTATAATTACATTGAAGGTTGGCACCAGGGAATCTGGTGCTCTGTCAGGTAGTATATGTTTTTCCTAGCCTAGAATGGAAAGACTGTACAGGTAGTGAGGTATTATTCTGCTTGGCTGGATTGGAAGGAAAAGAAAGAGATAGTGATAGTAGGCTTTTTATACTCAGGTTGGTTGTGTTTCCATTTACTGGGCAATTGTTATTAAGGGTTTCTGTCTGAGGACTCTCTTCTCCAATGTAGTCGATTTACATATGTCTGTTTTAAACTACACACACCAGGTTTCTTTGTAAATTCAATTCAAAGAAGGAAGTATGCAGTTTTCTCGTGTAGTGAAATCCCCTCCATTTTCCTCTCTTTGTAGCTGTTGGCAGGTCTAATTTGTCAACTGTGGGACAATTTACAGTCCAGCTGAATTGTAGATGTACAGGAAGGCTGGCACATGACAAGACACATGGTCTTTTGATGCTAGAATACCATTTCTCCATCATAATTTGTCAGTTTACTTTCATCAGTATTTCTCTATTTCTATGCATACACATATATAGAGAGATGATCAGGAGATTATTGTGTACAAATGCGTACTAATGTGTACACTATTGTGTACTAATGCTAATAACAAAATGCTTCCAAATATCTCCAAAATAGAGATGAAGAAAACAGTGTGGTGATAATGCAGATGCTTTTTTTTTTTTAAATGCAAAGTTTCATTGAAAGGGAAGAATGTTGTTAGCTCTGATAGGACACAATAAATCTTTTTCTGGTTTATACAAGGTGCAGTAAAAGTACTTTACAAAGAGACTAATAGAGCTGGTAGGGACTAAAAGCACTACTTTTTAAAATATTCTTTGCTATTAGAAGGTTGAAAAGATTGACGAGAGAAAAACTGTTCTGTATTTTGGGAGAACAAACTTCATAGCCTCCCTTCAGACTTACAGTCAGGTCATTTCAAGATTGCTACTGAAGCATGTAATTCAAGTCACTAAATATGTGTATGATGTTAACAAGCAACAATTGCAAAAAAATATTACATAGACATTTGTGAGAACAAATTTTACATCCATAAAACTCAATTTGTAAGCTGTTTGTGAGAATTTATTATACAATATTTTTCTCCTTTTTATATAAAAAACGCATATAAGAAATTCTAACAGGTTCTCTGGGACAGCAGTAAAACCTATCTGTACTCTAAAGCGGAACAGAATGGAATCCTGGAACACAGGAAATTCCACCTCAACATGAGGGAAAACTTCTTTACTTGGTGAGTGCCCACAGAGGTTGTGGAGTCTCCTCTGGAGACTTTCAAAACCCGCCTGGACTTGTCCCTGAGTGATCTACTCTAGGTGATCCTGTTCTGGCAGGGGGGGTTGAACTACATGATCTCTAGAGGTCCCTTCCAACCCCTACTATTCTGTGATTCTGGGATGTGTTGGAAATTGTGCGTCCTAGAACTGATAGAACATTGTGATTGCTTTTAACTTCTGCTTCTTATATGTTTTAGTTGTAGACTTAAAAGAATACTTCAGATAAAAACTCTCATGGCAGGCAGAAAAGTAATTGTTTCTGTTCTCATGGAGTTAACTTGGTCTGAACCACTACATCAAGCTGTTCAACCACTATTGCTGTTACAGGCTTCATAGTGAGAATTGGCTCTGGTGTGATTAAATAAAACCCCACGTGTTCTCTGCTCAGTGCTCTCCTATGTTTTTTTTTCACTTTACAGCAGTCTGAATCTCTGCTTTGCTTTCATTAAACAGGTCCTTATTAAGCTAAGTAAATATAAGTAGTATCTTTTGGCTTGTGGTTACTAGATAATCCCTTTGTGAGCACCAAGAATTTACAAGTATGGAAAGGTTTGCAAAAATTCTCCTCAAATATTTTAAAGCGATATTTTTTTATAATTTTTGTAAGGATGTGACATTCTATTGTTCTTAAATAAAGTCTACAGACCCTTTTTTTTAAATTAAAAAAAAAAAAAGATTACTTGAGTAGCCTTGCTGTAGCACAACATACTGTAAAACAGAAAAATTTCAAAGCAGGAAGGTCACAGTATCTGCTCAAGACAAACACAGTTAAAACATTAGTTAACAGTTTAACATTAGTGTTAGTATGCAATTTTATTTATAGGGATTTGTGATTTGAGTGCTACCATTATATTACAAGTAATTGTTTTAATAATTGGAGAAATCTAAAATGTATGAAATATTCAGCTGGTTTTATTACCTCCTGTGCCCTTTTGAATGAATTCACAGTAAAAACAGCTTCACTTTTAAACTTTTCCTGTTGCATATGCAGGCACTTATATTTTGTCAGGCCCAAATTCTGCATATTATTTATGAATATTTAGATGTTATCTTATTACGAATATTCCATATCCCATTATACTTCCCATGATGAAGGGAAGAATAAATGCTGTAAAACATCTAAGCAGCATGTGAAAGTCATTTGGGAAGGTGAATAAGGTAGAAAATTAGTTTGTATAGTTACTAAAAATGAGCAAGAGTGCTGTCCAGAAGAGACTCCTGTTTCTACCTAATTTGATCTAACAAGAACTTTGGAGACACGGAGATATGGACAGTCTCTGGCGAAGGGAGGGACACCATGTATTCTCCTGTCCTCAGTTTGCAATGGATCTCCACATTTTTATTTGACATCATAGAATCACAGAATGGTTTGGGTTGGAAGGGACTTTAAAGACCATCTAGTTCCAACCCCCCTGCCATGGGCAGGGACACCTTCCACTAGACCAGGTTGCTCCAAGCCTCATCCAGCCTGGCCTTGAACACTTCCAGGGCTCGGGCGTCCACAGCTTCTCTGGGCAACCTGTTCCAGTGCCTCGCCACCCTCTCTGTGAAGAACTTCTTCCTGATATCCAATCTAAGTCTACCCTCTCTCAGTTAAAACCCCTTACCCTTTGTCCTGTCACTGCATTGCATCCCTTCCTCCAGCTTGTCGACTGCACCACACAGCTTGGTGTCATCAGTAAACCTACTGAGGGTGCACTCAATTCCACCGTCCATGTTGCTGACAAAGATGTTGTGCAGCACCTTTCCCAGTACTGAGCCCTGAGGAACGCCACTCCACTTGGAGACCACAACTCTTTCAGTGTGACCATCCAGCCAATTTTTATTCACTGAGTCATCCACCTGTCAAATCCATGTCTCTGCAATTTAGAGGCAAGGGTGTCATGAGGGACAGAGTCATGCTTTGCACAAGTCCAAGTAGAGAGAGAGTAGAGAAACAAGAGCTGAAGGGAGTACCAGCTTCTTACTAAATGAAAATTTTGTTCAGGTCTCATTGAGGTTCTCACCCTCCTTAAATAATTGCTCTCCTCCCTAGCAGAGAAAGTTTTAATATGGGTCTGACTGATCATCTCCAAGGTAGTTGAAATGTTTTGTTCCTGCTGGGACCAATTTCATGTTGTGTTTTTGTGATCTGAGATTCAGTGCATTGGCTTGTTGGTCATTAGATGGATCTAACAAATTGATATGAGCAAACAGAAAATAAAAAGGCAAAAAGGGATAATTATTAAAAGAGAATACATGCTGCTTAATCACTAAACAGAGGTAGAAATGTAAACATTGATGTTATAAATCTAAAAATATTTATTTTACCCTTAATAGTCTTAATAGTAAATTTTCCCATAGATTATGTGCATTCTTAGTGTGTGTATGTGTGTGTGTATACTTTTATATATATATATCTACATGCATAAATAAAATTTATCTATCTATACTTAGCCTTTTACAACTACTTGAAGCAGTCTAATGAGCCCAGTGTTCTTCAAAGTTACGCTAGTCTGGTTGTATTCAGGGCCACTGCTGCATTTACTGGACCTAGCTGTGACTGTAATTAGCCCAGCACTTTCTCATAAAAGGCTTTAATTTTACATTTCTGCCCTCCATTCTGGATCATTTTCCAACTGAAGAACAGTTTGACAGGTATGGGTGAGTTGCTTGAATTGGGAAAATACCTTAATTGTTTCGAGAGAAGTGTTTTCTTTGTTATGCCATGGCTTTTTAAAAGGAAGGGATGGTTTTTTGGGTTTTTTTTTTGAAGGACCATGTTGCAAGTAAGAAAGTTAAGTTACGGAAGTAGAGGAACAGCAGTAACATAAAATTTACCTGTATGGTAAGGTGCATCTTATATGGTTATTAGTATTTCTTTTTTCCTGAGATAGTGTGACTTTGAAGGAAAAATGAATTTGTAATTGGTACCTGTGTGCTTTGAAAAGAGAATCTTCTACACTTGATCATGAGCCTTGAGGTTTTTTTCACAAATAAAAACTGTGAGAGAAAGTTGTGTGTCCTGTGTTATGGAAGACCATCTGTCCTTTATTTTAAGATGTGTTAGTTAAGGTTGGTGTTATGTCTTACTGAGCTTACTCATCTTCATTCCTCTTTGTAACACATGATCTGGTGAAATGGCGGAACATTAGAAAAGCTATATGGAAGAGGAAGTAGGAATAATTTTGTGTTGATTGAGGATAAGAGGTTAATGAATTATTTCAGTTGTTTGTGTGCCAAGTGTAATCCTTCTGTTATAAAAGATGTAAAAACAAAGATATTTTTCCAAGGCTGTAATACCAAACACATCTTAAACAGAGAGATGTGCATGAATTCTGTGAAAGCTGAATGTGGTAGAGATGAATCTGCTACAGCTCCGTGCCCCCAGGTCCAGCCACTACCGAGGATAAGCACACACAGGAAGGCAGGTGTACATCCAGGAACTGGCCTTTACACGTAGTGTCACACTCATTCTATCTAGTAGTGGGCTCCAGGTCTTCTCAAGCCAAGTTGCCTCACGTGTGCATGCACACGGGCATGTACACACACTCTCCTCTCTCAGCTCTCTCCAGTACCTAGCACGCCCTGTGCCTGATCATTCCCATGTTCTCATTAAGCTCCAGTTCTGGCTACTTTCCTGTGTGAGGGGCTTTGTGTGCACATGGCTGTGGGGGTGTCTGAGTGGCAGCAACTGGAGTGGGACCAGGGCTGACAGGGACCATGTGCCTGGGGGCCACCACTGGAGTGTGTGAGTACATGTGTCAGCACACATCACCAGCGAACATCGTTGCCACATAAACAGAGGTGGAATAGAAGACACAATTAAGAGGTAATTCATTCAAAGTGTAGGATTTTTGAAATTCAACTTGAAGGAAAAAATTGCTCTATTGCTTATATGCACTGTCCAGTGATTTCTCAGACAAGAAACAACACACTATACAGAATTGCTCTGAATTTTAAAAAGCTGGGTTTTTCAGTGTTTTTGTGGCTTGGGAATCCATGAGAACATACTGCATGTTGCCCATAACAGCTGCCTTCAAATATGGCAGAGGAAAGGAGATGCACAAGCACATCCCTTTCCAAACAGAAGATGAACATGGTTTCTAGAGGCCGGTGACATCCAGATGAAGCTCAAATAGGTGAATGTGAGTAATAACAGGAAGAGGATACTCTGTACTGATTGAGTTCTGGTGGGATCTGTCAGTCAAAGTGGTTTGTGGGAAAAGAAACCTTTTCAGTTGCCACTGCAGCACGTGGTGGGCCGGAGCACCAAGAGGTGGGTGTTGGCTGCAGTTCCCTTCTCCGTTACCAGGCTTCTGCACCATTTCCAGTCCATTATTGCATACCTGTGTGTTCTAAGTATACTGTAACCCCCGGCATCACACTTGTTAGTCTGATGCCCCTAAAAGCAGTCAACCCTTTTAAAAGTAATTGCTGCAAGCATGTTATAAACTTGCTGGAAGTATTTTATAAACTTGCTGCAAGCATTTTATAAACACAGTTTAAGACACCAGGTAAAACCTTCCTGTTTTGGGGGAAACCTCACAAATGACCAGAAAGGGAAGAGGTGAGCAAGAAGGGTGTGAGTAAGTGAATAGTGAGAAAAAGCTGATTTTTAGAAAATGGCTATTTCATAATTCTCACACGTAACAGTACATTTAATTCTTGTTGCCATGTTCAGAATTAAGGTCATAATTATATTTACAGGAAGCATCTCAGATTCCTTTTGATATGGCAGGATGCTGTTTTTTTCTACTACTTTCTTATATGACCTGAGAGACAGACCAGAAAATACTATCAACATGTTTCTGCCATATGTTTAAATGAAAATTGGCCATATACACAATGTTTGATAAAACACACTAAAGGTGAGGGACGGTGGGGGCAGAAAGCTATTCAAGGTTTCCAACAAATAAAAAAGCGTGCATATACCAGAAGGCACTTATGGAAAAGGTAGAGAAAAATCTGTACTGGTAGTGTCTAAGCTTCTTTCTGTCTCACAGGAACTCTTCCTTTCCCCAGACTTAAGGAAAAAAACAGTGTGCTGTACCTTTCTTTGTGTTTGCCTTTCAGACACCTAAAACCAATTTTTCTTGCCATAGGCTTTCTTTGTCACTTTTACGATTTGCTTATGCATAGCACTGTAACAGTTACTGCTAGAACACAGTAACTGAAAAAGTATTTAGGACATAGATTATAGAAGAAAGAGGTCAATCTAGAAGAGATGACATGTATTTTTATCAAGGCATATTATGAGATTCTAAGCATTTTTTTGTGGAAACTAAGTAGAAATTCATACTGTATAATAAGCAAGAGGTTTTCAGAATTGTTCACATGAGCCTGGACACTAGAAACTGTGATTTGATTAACTTGCTTGTTTTCACTTCTAAAATGTCATGGGCAAATGTGTGATCACAGGAGATAGTATCACTGAAAAGGTAGAAAATTGTCTACTTCAGCAGTTTAACTGTGAGTTTGTTGAGCTTCTGTTGTCAAAGGACCCACATACATCAAAAAATTTCAATTACTTCATCTTCATGGCAACTGAAGTGAAAGCTATCTTGTGTCTTGGTTCTCTTCTGTAAAAAGGGCTCTTAAACCTCCCTTAATCTCCCTGAAGATGTTTTAACCATCACAGAATATGGGATAAGACTTGGAAATGAGATCCTTTATTGGAGCATTATTTCTCTGAGCTATTGGGGGGAAAAAAAACCAAAACAAAACAAAAACACAACCAAACAAACAAAACCAAACACCTCAGGAGAGAAAGCACACTGTGATAAGAGAGTGAAGAGCTAACATTTAGTGTGACTGTAGGTCTCTCTCCTTGGGAGGCTAATGATTTTACTAGTAAGCTTGTTATACTTACACAGGTTGAATACTTAGTGCAAGTGTGTGAATCACTAACATCTTGCTTGACACTGTTGCCGTGTAAAGTTGGTAGTTTAAATGCTGACGAGTCACAAGTCTATTCCTAAGACTGCCACCCATTTCTTGTAGACTTTACTATAGCATAACTTTATTTTGGGACTCTCATTTTTCAAAGAACACAATTTTCATATGATAAAATCATGCATCTCTGGCTGAAACTTCCTTTTGGGTTAGTGAGACATTTTTATTTGCATATTAGAGATTTGTCAACATGACTGTTAATTACTAAAGTAAACTGAAGAAGCATTCTGGATGTTAGTAAAGTCCTGAGGATATTTTGTTCTCTCCCATGACCATGCCACAAAATAAAGGGATTATCCAAATAATAAATAAGATTTTTTCTTTTTATTGGATTCTTCTAATACAATCTTTTGTCTTCCCTTCTATTTCTGCTTCTGGAAAAATAGCTCTCTGAAATTGCTAATTTCCCTCAGAGAACATGGTATTCAGCATGTTCAGTAAGAATTAGTTCACAATTAGGGAAACCTTATAAATTCAGAATTTTCTGTAGGTGGCTAAGTTTTGTAAGACATTGGGTATACCCAGTGTCGTGTTCTAACTCAAAAATTCATGAAATATTTATTTGAATATCAAGAACATGTCTAAATTCCATGACTTAAAACCGTCACCACTGTAAGTCTTTATTAAAACATGCTGATTCTTCACTGTTTCATACTGTGAACCCTCAGCCCAAATCTGTTTTTTCTTAGCCTCAGCTCAGGAAACCATTAAAGCTTCCTAGCCATTGACTGAAGTGTGACAACAAGTGGTTAGGAAGCCTTCCTGTTTCCTACAGAGCTCTGCTGAGTGTGTTGGTTCTACGAAGGCCTTAGGGTTCTGCGTGAGACTGACAAATGTGGCAGTTTGTAGATGTGACTGGTCCTTCTCAGTGCTACAATTTCAGTGAAGCAGTGTTTCTAGAGACTTGCCTGTTGTATTCAGCTACAACTGGAGTTGATGCAAGCTGTGCCTTTCACTGAAATTTCTTATTGGGACTAAAAGAACTGTGTGTGTCCCTGAACTTAGCTCCACGGTCCTCTCTTCCCATAGTTGGGTGGAAGATTCTTGGTGCACTAAGAGAGAAGGAGAGGACAGAGAGACACAAGACAAATTATTCTTTAACGAGCATCAGCTTCATAGTCTTCTCCATGTATTGACATGTGAATAAGATAACAAGGTACAATTGAGTTTTATAAGTGGAAAAGTTAGAAGGAAGAAAAGAAATGAGAAAATTCTGAGTTTTCAAGGGGAAAAAAAGTAAAGACAGAATAAATTCTATTCCATCTTCTTATGCATGGGTATTTGAATGTTATCTTTCTATAGTGTGGTCCCAAGTTTTATTAGGCCATCAGAAGAAGTAAATTATTTTGAATGCAAACTTTACTTTTTTAGCTACTAGGACAGCATTTCCTGCTCACAAGTGGCTCTCATCTGAAAGTGTTTCCTAATTCGGCACTTTTGGGATTGCATATTTGCTGCATGTCATTGACTTTCAGCTCAAAGCTGTTTGAATTTGCACTTGATATTATGAAGTTTTTGAACTGTTTTCCCTGCAGAGAAACCAAGAAAACATCCTGCTGTGTTCTGAGTTGTTTTGTAATGTATTTCATTGTACAACCCTAAAACTGTTGGTATCACATTTAATAACTACGGATGCACACATTTTGTTCCAAGGAGTTTGTGTTCTTCACCAAGAATTTCAGTTTTCTTCAGTATTTTTTTAAATGGGGAGCATAATTCAAACTAAATTGTGTGATTCCTACTTTAGCATGGAAAGCTATGAAATGTTGTGACAGAAATAGACAACCAAGCCAAATTATCCATGCTGCTTCAACTGCAGAACACTTGTCTTTAAATGTGTTCCCACTTTTCTTGTTGGTATCGGTGATCCTGCACAGCTGAAACTGAGGTCAGAGTTTTGCCTTGACATTCATAAATCGTAAGAGGTTCCAGCTGGCTTTCCCATCAGCAAATTAGCTATACAGGGCTATCAGAAATAAACAGCAAAAAAAGTAAAAGTAGCTTAGTCAGTTAAATGAGTAGATAAATGATGATTCTATATTTGTAAGGTCTATTTGCAAGAAAAATGCTAAATGTCAATAGATACTTTTTAGGAGTTGAATCACTACCTTACAAGTCATTAGATTTTTAAAGCAAATTGTACACCATTTTAAGGGCATAAACTGGTTCAAGAGCTTGGCTGAGTTAAAACAGCTTAATTGAGTTTCACCATGTTAAATTAAACTGATGCGCAGTCCAGGACCTAATTAAGAAAGTCCTAAATAAGCATTAACAGATCTACTCCTGGTATATTATCTACCACATCTCATTGCTTTGAGAAAGAAATAAAATGTTACTATTAGATGTCACTTAATCAAATCTATAGATTGACCTCAGCTCAGGGATGGTAAGAAGAATTGCTAAATTCTTTTAGCTCATGAACCATCAAATTCCTGTTGGTGTTGTTAACAAGGTTCTGTACTTGCAGGTTGTCCCTGTGTGGTGCTGCTGAAAGGATTTTCAGTGGTTCTACAGGTGTAGAGGGCATTGTCCAACATCAATGGACGTTACATTTGTGGGTGAATGTCAGATTTAATCATGGGGAGAGGCTGGTCAAATTTTTCTTTTATTTAGCTTTAATATTGATAGAACCTGAGGTGTAAATCATTTGAACTGTGTATTGAGCTTTTTCTGCAATTTGAAATACCTGTTGTTAAACGAGACTCAAGTTTGTAATTCCCAAAAGCAGAAAAATAACAGATAAACTACTTTAAATACTCAAGAACTTATTTAATTTGATTCAAAACAGATTCCTTAAAGCTTTGAACTGAAACAATGTTAGCTAAAGGGCTTTCGTAAAAGGATTAATTCCATGAGAATTAACTAGCTTGTGCCAAAGTGTTAAGCTCCTGAAACATCCTGAACTGTTGGGGTGGGCTTAAATACCTGAATGCATCAGTAATGCTTTAGTTAAATACCAGCTCAGTGCTAAAGTGCCTTAAAGACACTTGAAAAAGTGAAGTATTTCCTTTTAGTTTTTGTCATAATTAGGTCAACTTAATTATGAGAACATTGAGTTCTTTGAGAAATTAGAAATTTGAGAGGTTTTCATAGGCTGTCAAACTGAAAGTTTTATCTTTTGAAATGATGGTTTAAGAAACTTGAAAGGCATAAAATGCAGGAAATATGGTAAGTAATGACAAGACATAGAGACTCTGCTAGATAAGATTTTTGATGAGACTGGCATGTGTAAGATGAAATAGTCAAATACTCAAGGTTGTATTTGTGATACCTTTCAGCGGCTTTCTGAGGTGATGGAGACTGGAATGAGAAAGATACTTTAAGCAAAAGCTTGGCACTGCAAATCACATCTAATCAGAACCCACCAAATCCTGAAAAGTTAGATAATGAAAAGAACAAAACAGGAATGAAGCTTGTTAGAAGTATCCCCAAGGGAAAAAAAAAAAAAAAGAGGACACAGTATTTGTAAAAATGTCTTGTATAAAGTTGTAGAGAAATGGTAAGTAAAATAAATTTGAAATTTGACTGAAATTGTATATGAATAAAATTCATTTGCCTGAGACACATTGTAATGACCTTAAATTTAAACTTTAAAGAAAATACCTACTGAAATTCTAGCCTAAGTAGCAATACTCAGTTTTAGGCTGTCCCTGAAGCATATGAAAACAATTACCTCGTGTCATGCACTGACTTTAGCAGTTGCCATTACATTTGCTGCAATGCCAAGAACTGGTACTGTAGTGAAATATACAAGTATCTCATATGAATTCTGAATTATTTATGAAAAGTAGATCTTCATCACTTTCAAATTACTCCCTTCTTACTTAAACCATTCACAGAAATTCACCAAAATACTCCAAACAGAGCTAAGTTCACTGCTGTCTCTACATTTCTTTTAAAGCCCTGTCTTAACATAGATGATCAATAGATCATTATCAAGGTGGTTTATGTTTATCAAATTTTTTACCTTTTTTACCTTGTTTATCAAGGTTTGTAGAAGTAAGGCTCCATAAATCATCAGCAGAAGGGTGAAATGTGTTTGTATACACATGCAGCATCCTCTTTGCATTCTCCTTTATTCTTTTCTTTAATAAGTTTCTTCTGCTTGAATGTGTGTTTATGTGCATATTTATCAAAGGTGTTACATGTTTGATAATAGAACTATGAACTGCTGGTTCTGTGTTGTACAATATGAGTTGTGATCTTTCAATCCTGAATAAAATGGGGCCAATCAGAGATCCATTTGGAAAGAGAGAGAGGGAACAATGTGCAGGGATTTCTCTTTTTTCTGTGCTAATAGTTATTGCAAGAAAGGATATCATTTGACCAAGTCCCAGGCATGATTATCAAACTTGACTGCACCTTTAGTTATGCAAACAGGTAAAATTACCAGAGACCATTTATTCATAGGTCTCACAAAGGAACTGAAATTCAGGAAACTTGTCAAATTCAATGCAGAAAGGCAAGGTAACATTTATCAAGCCACTCTACTACACCATCTGTGTTTTCTGACACTTATGGAAATTATTGTTGTAGTCAAGCTTGGTGACAAAAAATAGTTTTCAAGGAAAACAACTATACGGCTATTATCCCTGACTTCTTTGAAATAACTCCATAGCAATTTTGGCTTTACTATAAGCACACCATTTCATGTTTGATATTAATTCATTCTTTTATGTATAGAATGATCTGAGGTGAAAGGAATTTGGTGCAACTCAGATCTTAGTGCAAGTAGCTTTCAAAGACCACAGTTACACCAAGAACATAAAAATAATTTAAAAAATAAAATAGTATTCTAACTTTACTGCAAATGAAAACTATTCTGTATCAACCTGTTGAATGGTTCGTCTTAAGGTTCCTATAACAACTAGTGTTTAAACCAGATCTTGCTTAAAAATATGACAAGAGAAACCTAGCAGAATACTAGCTTATCTCCAGCTGTAAGATGTGAAATATTTGGGTATTATTGTTTGACAAATTAAACATATTTAATTTATAAAAACTAACTTAATTTCATTAGAATCCTAACAATCATGATTGCCACTGGTATTTGATACAAATTTTTTTACACACATGAAAATTAAATTGGGTTTTTTATGTTTATCATGTTAACTTTAATTTATTCTGCAGACACTAATCACTAGAAGAGATAATAAGAAAAAAATTGGTTTCAGCTTAGGGACTGTAATCCAGTAAATTACATGTTTTCTGTTGCTGTTTATAATTCCAAAGTTACTGTAGTGCCTTTATTTTTACTTTCTAGCTAATAAAATCTTTGCTTGGAAACATCCAGATAAATTTTATTGTAACTTGTATGGTGAATGCATTCTAATGTCTTTTGACATATTCTCGGTTATTAAAGTTGGGTACCTTTAAAGACAGTAAACTAATCTTATTAGCATTATTCATTAAGTCCGAAATGTAAATTAATTTTTTTCTCATTAAAAACTATCCTTGATCGTTATAATAAAGTATTCTGTGGCTATTTTGATAGAAAAATGAGCTGAGTACCTTTGGACCAGATCTTATCATTAGAACATTTTGAGCAGTATAGCATTAAGCAAGGGATCAAATTAAATCCAGTGGATCTGTTTCTATGCAGAAAAACTTCCCATTCCTAGTTTCATGGTGTGAGAAATCATATAATCTTGCACAATTATAAATATCTACTTGATTTAGCAAATAGTAATTTAGAAATAGATTTATCAAGTCTCTCAGCAGCTCAGTGCTTCTATTTTGGCACATAAATTAGCATTCTCATTTTCTGGAATGCTGGCAGCTGCCAATTTTCAATAGAAATCATTGCACAATTTAAAATAAAATTGAATATTTCCTTTATTGTTGATATCACCAGACTGAAAGCATGACCAATCTTTAAATGCCTGGTTTTAAAACCCACTTCAAACTGAAATCAATTAGGAAATTTCCACTGAATCCACCTGGATGTGAATTGGTCTCTAACAATTGCTGGGTTATTACTTTATAATGAATGTAGAGTCCTATCTCTTATATATCTCTCCTTTTTACCGGTAGAGTTTTGGATCAGCTTTTCACAGGCTAACTGTTCTGAGTAGCTAAATTGTATGACAGGTCATACTAAGGTGTTCCAGTTAATGGGTGGCATGAATCTCACCCAGTGAGAAAGTAATAGGTCAATAGAGGGAGGGTTAATAAGTGTAATTTCTGTACACCATCAAGTCATTATTTTTATGCATATCAGTGAATTGAAATAAAAGTAAATTAAAAAGCATGAACAGAGTGATGTTTACCACTTTAAAAATAAATATATCACGTTTATCAGGTAAGTAAGTTCATCTCATCTCTGCATCTACAGAAATTTTCCATGGCCATCTTCATCTCCTTTTCATAACTCTTAGCCATTAGCAGCAGCTCTCAGAGCTCACTCTCACTCTTTGTGGGTTAGTCCGGTTGGGCAGTTAAAGGTGGGAGTGCCAGGAATACACCCTGAGCGATGGAAACTGACTGTCAAAAAGATTCTAGGGACATTTGAACAGCCAGGATTGAAATTCAAACTGCAAATTTGTTTTTTAACAAATATACTTGTGCAGTAACTACCTGCATGTGAATATGTAATGTAGGAGGCTCCTGTTCTTGTTCAGCTCAACTCCCATTTGCACATTCTTGTCAAAAATACCAGTAGAGTTGCTCTTGTATGTAAGAGTAAATATTTATTTTCATCTCCTATTTTAATGATTTCTTTTGCTGGTTTTGAAGAGGACTGGGTCATGACAAAGTTTTTGGAATGTTTTTAGAAGGATGTAATTGAATAAACTTTGAGAGAAGAGTTCATCTTGGGTTTTCTGTACCAAGCTACAGTTAAAAAGATATTGATTTTCTCACAGACAGCTGAAGTAATATAGGACAACTTTTCCTAACAGTATATAAAGAGAATCTTGCACATCTTTTAACTGAATTCAGATTTTTTAAGTGATATTTAATAATAGGTGTTGGTCGCTGTATGGCTCATTTAGATAAGTTCTGTTCTTGGTTGTCTTGACGAAACTGATTCTCACATAAACGGCTTCAGAGTTTTAGATTTCAAAGCTAGATATCAAATTGGAGAAATGTGTAGTGTCTCATTTTATATTTATGAAATTATAGTCCGTAAGGTTTGTATGACACTTAATATTTTGTATTCTGAAATTATTAAGGCTATGAAAGCAGGTGAAACTGGGTCAGTGGACCTTCATTGCCATCCTCCTGTCAGGTTAGAATTTTGCTCCAGATTCTTCAGAAGCACAGGTACAATCACAAAAATTTATTCAATTTATTGTTTATATGGACCACTTGTGTTTGTGTAGCCTTGTTAACAAAGGTGCTGAGCACGTAGCACCATTAAACTGCCCTGAGGTACAAAGCAAAGATTGTTCTTTCTACAGGTGAGCAGTGTTCTGTTCTAATTAAGTTGTAATTAAGAAAGACAAATAAAAAGAAAACAAATTCAAATCCCAACACACACACACACACAAAAAAAACCCAAAAAACCCCAACCAAGAAAGTTTTATATTTCAGTAATAAATGCCTTTTGTTACATCTGGGGGAGGATAATTTTTAAATTGTTCAGTTTAGTCACTTGACATCTAGGTAATAAATACTCATATGTTAATATTATGTGATGACCGTGAATCAGCTCACTCAAAACAAAACAGAATGTTTAGTTTCTTTTCCCATACAACACCTCAAGAAGATGTTTACTGTTGTTTTAGCCAATTAAAAAAAAAAAATATTCTCTCTGGATAACTGCAAAGACAGTATACTTATGGCATACAAACATTGCTAATTTTTTTTTTTTTAAAGGATTGCTTATAACTTTGCCAAAATATTTTAAAATTAATTGCTTAATAACAATTTAAGTCATTATATTATAACACTTTTGTGGCATAAAAACTGTGAACTGTGTTTGCATATGCGGTTTAGAGCTTGACAGAAGCTGAAGTAAATATAGTGGCCTCAGCATGTTTTATCCTAGTGTATTTATTCTCATTAGATATTTATCACAAACCTCAGGTATCCACAGATCAATCTGTTCTATGGGAGGCATTTAAAAGGCAGAATTGTAAACAATCAGTTTTAAGCTAGGAAATATCAACAAAAATATTTCAATTCACAAAGCCTAATATTCTAAAACAAACTGAGTACTTGGGGTTTGTATTTCCTTTTATTTGATTTTTTTTTTAAATCTTTAAATATGATATAAACTACTTGTTTGCACAAGAAAAGAGAGGGCTATACATATACAGAATACGTCATGTCTATCATAAAGGAAAGTAAAATGCTTCATTAAATGTTTTAAAAAGCCTGAGTGTAGAAATCAGAAATCCTACAGCAGAGATCTTTTAAGTGATAATTGTGAGTGACATGCTAACCTAGTCAGTTTTCTGATGCAAAACAAATTCTCATGAATTTTTTTTTTTAATAATAGTAATATCATTATTATATTAACATTATCATTGTATGTGATTGTTTTTAATAATAGTAAAGTCATATTTTTGAATGAGTAACCTTGCAGGGCTGGTAAAGGTGACTGACTAATACTTTACATCAAAAATTTGTTCACAGTGTTTTCACAACTGTCAGAAAGGCATACCTTTTACCTTTTTACTCAACAAAGCCTCAGTTTTAACAACACTCAGTGGTGTAATACATTAAGTATTTTAAGTGATTTTATGGAGTTCTTGAGCATCTTGTTTCAGCATTTGGTGAATGATATATTGAAGAAAGTATCTATATTAGATTAATGAGAGAGCTGTGACAGTAAAAATTTAACCTACTAATATTGAAGGGGTTCCAAAGGGCTTTTGAATATAACATGGTAAAAATAATGCATGATGCATGATAAATTCAGCTTTTTGAAAGGCTTTGTCTGTCTTCTTCTGGAACTGGCTTTAGGAATGCTTATGAATAATGGCTTTTGGATGACACTGAGAATATAATTTCTGTTGTGTTTTAGAGCCTTTATGAATTTCGATGCTCTCTTGTTTCAAGGTCTCTTACTCTGGAAAACTGATATTTGTGACATACTAGGAAATTAGTGCCAGCAACTATTTCAAACTTCTAGATGTTTATAAAATAAAAAAACATTAAAAAGTCTCCTGAGATGTTATTATTACCAACACAGTTTTGATGAGGTTAGACCAGCAAACACATCAATAAAAAGATCTATTTCATGAGATAAACAAACCTAATTGAAAATATTTTTTACAAAAACTTTGACAATTTTAGATCATGTTTATGATTAAAGATTATATAAATCTTGAATTGTTTCAGTAATTTGCAGTATAATTTTTATTTTTATTCAGTTATTAAATGCTTTTTTTCTGCTTTGAAAACATAAACAAGATTTGAAATTGCTTTTTTACTCCTATCTTTTTTTTTTATCTTCCCTTTTTCTATTCCTTAGCTTTTGATTATCTTCTTCAGCATATCTAGTCACAAAACAGAAAATAAATTTTTCTGATGCTTTATAACTCCCAAACAAAAACCCCCCAAAAAAATTAAAAAGTGCTTGTGCATCTTTAACTTTTAATCTGATTTTATTCAGTTATTTGCATTGTATTGCATTACAGTATGATTAAGCTAAGAACAGCTTAACCAAAGCCTACCACAGTTCTTGCAGTTCTTTGAAGTTATGAGTTAAATTCCTCTCACTGACAGATAAAGGATAACTTTTTGTGTTATTTCAATATCACAATTATATGTTGTTACTGATTTGTAAAATTAATGGACTCATACTGATGCCGCTTCACTTAATGAAAGCTTTTGTTTCAGAAATTCTGTTTCTTTGATTTATTCTCTTTCGTCAGAATACATAAGAGAAATCACACTTAGAAAATTTTGTTTGTACAAACACATAAGAAAGTTTATGATTTATTTGTTTTGATTTTATGTTTTTTTATTCCCATCACAGAGGTAGTTGGCACTTGTAAAAGTAGCCCTAAAGAAATCTTTCTCTATGAAATATTTCTCATGACGTGGGTCTGACTGGGAAAGAAAAGTGTAGGGGGGAGTGAGAAGAGAGCATTTGATCTATGCCATGAGCATGTCCTAGTAGATATCTGAAAACATAATGTAGAACATTCATCAATAATGTGTATCTAGTTATTTTTTACATAATTTTACTTGAGTGGAAACTTAACACAATTTTGTAACTTGCAGTTTTAAATCTCAGTACGGAAAGTTTGACTTTGATATCCCCATGCAATTTATACTTTTTTAGATACGTGTTTAGGAGCAATTGGTAATATGTTAAATAAGATATCAAGATAAGATATTTGAAAGTCTCAGATAATGAAAATAATATACAAACTGATGTCTCGCTGAGCCTTTATCATCAACAAAGAATTGAAAAAAAAAAATGAAATTAAAGGATATGTTTAAAAAATTGTATTGAAAGTTTTAGATTTCAGATGTACCATCATTTTTATGGCACAATTAAATTTTCAAGGTCATAATGGAGTCATATTTCTGCGAGCAGAAAGTTGAAAAGGGCTTATACATTGCATCTCTCTAACACTATGTTAAAAAAAAAACAAACCACAAACCAAACCAACCACTTTTTCTTTTAAGTTTATGATTTTGGGGTTTGTTTGTTTGTTTGTTTGGGGTTTTTTTTGTTGGGGTTTTTTGGGGTTGTTTTGGGTTTGGTTTTGATTTTGGTTTTTTTTTTTAATTTAAATAAAGCTATAAAAGGCTGAGTTAATAAAAACACATTATAAGCCTTAAGTATCCATTTGGAAAGATTCCTGCTCTGCATCATAATAATTTTAAATAAATACAATGAAATTGTATTAGAAGTGACAGGACAAGGGGTAATGGGTTTAACTGAAAGTGGGTAGATTTAGATTAGATATCCAAAAAAAAAAAACCCACAAAAAACAAACAGGGAGGGTGGGGAGGCACTGGAACAGATTGTCCAGAGAAGCTGTGGATGCCCCATCCCTG